>NC_137832.1:43702010-43907010 GCF_963921795.1 Nannobrachium achirus | reverse complement strand
CGGAGAGCGAACAGGTCCTCATGAGTCTACAGGAGAAGAGACAGAGAGAGCTGTGGAACCTTCTCAAAGTAGCCTGCGTCAGTGCACCTCTTCCATCTTTGTCTTTACTTATAGGAACCTTTGACTGATATCCATGAAATGGGTTCACCACCTAATCCCTAACCCTTCTCTACTACGCGACTGGTTCTTTTTTTAGCAATTATCATTTTAGCCCAATTTAGTCTTTATATGCCGAATCCTAATTCCATGTAGGCAACCATTTCCTCCTCAGTGAGGAGTTTCACTGGGAGTATGTAATGCATGCAGGGAACACGCTGTAGGAGTCATTAAAGGGATATATATATATATTTTTTTTTTTAAAGATTTGGGTCATTTTATCGTCTACTCAGGCTTTTGGGAGCAACCCGGACAGTTTTTAAGTTGCTTGATTCAGTATTTCGATATTTGATATACATTTTATCAGACACGTCCTCTTCCTATACATACCCATTGTTGTAACTTCAAACTCCATTTTAACCATAATAGATTCATTGAAAACACATGTCCTTGTTTCTGGTGACATTCATCAGGAGGGCAGTATGAGTCAGGAGAACCAAGAAAGGGTGTTTTCGATTAATATAAACAAAAGTAGAAAAAAAGGAAAAACAAGTGAAATATCCCTTTAATGCAGCAACAAGGATGGCCCTCCCGGGCTTCCCATTTGTATTTGTTGTAACCATAGATAGAAAATAGCAGACCTACAAGCTATTCTTTTCCACAATGCGGCAATGTATGAACCAAGCTTTTCTCCCACAGAGCAAGGTGCGGAGCCCGGTGAGTGGGAGTCCTGATGGCATACGGACCCCATCCTCTGTGCCTCTTCTGCTGACCCCCAACCAGTCCCTGGTGGAGGAGAGCAGGACATTTGAGAGCCGACTCCAGAGCCTTCTGCATGACACCATCCAGGAGTCAGAGAACAACATGGAGGTAGGTACACTACACACACACACACAGTTGTTATTCTCTAGTTACATTTCCGCACTGATCATGCATAAATGGTGATCTGCAGAATGTAGATCAGGGCCACCTGTTGGTGTACAGTGGGGCCGGCAGTGGTTCAGGGTTAGAGTTGCCGTCTTAGAACACGGAGGGTTCCCGAAGGGTTCCCAGTTCAATCCCGGGCTCCCCCACTCCCCCAGGGTTAGTGTCGAAGAGTCCTTGAGAAAGACTCTGAACCCCTAGTTGCACCCGGTGAGCAGGTTGGTGCCTTGCATGGTTTCCTCTGCCATCGGTGTATGAATGTGTGTGTGATTGGGTGAATGTAATGCACAATCTCTGTATGGCGCTATACAAATGCATCATTTACCATTTACAGTACACAACAATGTTTCAGATACTACCGTCTGTGATCAAATGCACAACATTAAAACTCTTCCTCAACATTCATGCAAGCTCACTGATACAATTGTAACGCTCTCCGTCCATCTCTAGATGCTGAGAGAATGGACGTGGCTGAATGGAGGGCAGAGTTTCTCCAGCGATCTCTCCTGAATGTATCTTTGGCTTGGTGGCTCTGGCCTAAAACGCCCCACTCTACTGCCCCCTTGTGGATGTGATAGCAAACTGCTTTAAAATCCCCTGGTTGGGTTAAGTGATGTGGCTACTACTGAATCAGTGGTGGAAAAAAGTACTCACATTTTATACTTAAGTAAAAGTATAAGTAAAAGTCCGGAATTCATAATGTACTTGAGTAAAAGTACGAAAGTGTTGATATCAAAATGTACCTAAAGTACAAAAAGTACAAATTATTTTCAAATGTATACAAATATTTTGAAAATAGCAGATCTGCAAGCTCACAATGCAATATTTTTGAAAACAGCAGATCAGTGTGTCGCGAAATGATGAATGTCACTTCAATCAAATAAAGTGTTGGAGAGCGGTGTGACAATAATTACCAGAAAACAGCAGATTTTACATATATATTCACTCAGGACAGGTATTAATTTTAATAAAGCATTTACAAGCCATTTAAGGAATTAAATTGCACTGTTGCTTGGCCAAATTGCTTGGCCAGAAAACAAAACAAAAGAAAATAAAGAGTGACTTTTACAGAAATAATTTTGAACCATGCCACATTTTCTTTAATTTTGGCTGTCATGAATTGTAGTTTGATTCCTCACAGAAAATGCGATCTGTTGAAAAACAAAGAAATATATATATATTCCGAGCATTCCTATGTTCTAGACTGCACTGTATAAAGCTTAAAATACCATTTTTTTCACATTTAAATGTTATGTATATATTGGCACATTTTATGCTCATTCATGGAAAAAATTTAAAAGATTGAATATAGCAGCAAAGTGCTGATTCATTGGTTGAAGCCAACACATTGTATTTTAAGTTGAAACCTGCGACGAAGACTAAGGTAGACAGTTTTTTTAATCGGACAGACACTGCTGCTAATTTCAGCCAACACCCTTTTTTGGCAACTCCCTCCTCAGGTCCCTACTGTTCAATTTCAAATACATTTTACGGAAATGTTTCAGCAGTGTAATTAAACATGTCCACCTATGCGGGATCAAACAGAATTGGCTACTCTAAATTTAAAAAATAAAGAAATCCACCTAAATTGGTGATGTTTGTATAAACTAAATGATTCATGGCAAAATTTTGCGCCAGGCCATGATCCTGTTTGAAACTGATGGTGCCTTATACCGTAAATGGTGATTTAAAAATAATGTATACACTTTCAAATGTTTTAGAAAACATGTTCTGTGAGTTTTGTAATGATTTGACAAACATCTTTTATTTATAATGTGATTTGTGTTCTGTGGCCACACCCATATTTTTTTTCATTTGTAGCACCCCCTTGTTGTGGATTTAAAACTTCCAAGGCATGTTTCAGATTTATGTACAGTACTATACATATCCTGCAAGGCCATACAGTTGTTGACTTTGGTCTATGTATGTGCCAAGTCATGCCCCTTTGAAGTTCATTCATGAATATCTTCAAAACTAAAGTAAAAAAACGTGGTCAATTTTCCGCAGAGGTCAGACTTGCAGTACATTTTAGGAGATTTTGAAATGGAAAATCTAGGAATGGAAAAACCCTCTTGAGTCAGATTTCTTGAGGACTGGATTGTCATTTGAAAGAATAAAATAAAATCATTTGTGGTGTATATTTTAAACATTTACTGTATATGTTTATCTCTCAATGTTATTTATTGAGGAATTAAGCAAAAAATGGCACCTTTTCCTGATATTCATTCTGTGTGTAAATGTAGAATCTGTAAATATAAAACATCAGCAAATCCACAAAAATGATTTGTAAACTCAAAACGCATAAAACGGATCTGCAAATAAGTCCACAAATAAAAAGTCTGTGAAATGTTTGAATACAAATAACTGGCATTTGTTGGTCCCGTTTTTATTTGGGACTTTTGTGCCAGCATTGACTTGACGTGCACAGGTCCTTCTGTATCAACATGGCTTGGACCGGAGCCACGTCACTATAGTCTATATAAGAGGATCTGTGTGTTTCTGTCTGTCCATAATAAACTTACAATTTGCTGGACAGATCAGCACCAAAATTATTGTGCACACTATATATCTATCTATCCATCCATCCTCATTGACTGGCATTATAGACAGGCCACATGAGATTCATGTGAAGCCATTCTTTATTGGATCCAGCCCAAAGAGTGTGATCTTGTACAGGTTCGGTGCCAAAGGCCTTGTGTGCTGTTGAACACGGTGTCACAAATGGTGCAATCTTTTGTTTATGGGTGGCATGGGAGATCCCTGCTGTCCCAAGTTTCCACATTAGCTCAGAGGACTGTGTCACTGTGATGTGTTCTAAGCTTGTAGTAGGTATACAATGGAGCAGGCATTATAGTCTATACTCTATGTTTCCGACCAGAGGTGTCTCTCTCATTATTTGGGCATGACTGACGTCACATTTGATGATGCAAGCAGCTATAAAGCTGCTTCGTATCAGGCTTTTGGATTTATTTATTCACATTGTGGGATTGTTTCTGGTGATTTGATCAGTGTGATCCTGCCTCAGTCTGTGGCTGTGTCCCCTGCTACCCCCCTCCCTTCAGGTCAGTCTGTCAGCAGCAGCTGCAGCAGTACAAACCAGAGGACTACTACGTTTTCCCTTAGTGAGCGCATGCAGGAAGAGGGCCCACTTGAGGGGGAGACGCTGCCTGTAGTCCCCACCTGGGAGCCCATGCTGTGCAGCGAGGCAGAGGGGGGAAAGGTACCGCTCTTCTTGGACATCCTGCACAAGGAGGCCCAAAGCAGGAGCCCTAGTGACTCCCTCATGGTGGCTGTGCACCTCTTGATGATGGAGACAGGTTTTGTTCCTCAGGGCTCTGACATTAAGCCTGGTGAGATGCCCACTGGGTGGAGGAGGGAAGGTGGTGCATACAGAATACATTACAGTCATCCTCTCTGTGGGAACAGCCTCGCCATGGTTGTTGCTGTGTCCATGGGAACCATGCTTGATATCGATGCTGCTCTGAAGATTGAGACGGAGGACACTGTGTGCAAACTGTCTCTATGTCCATCCAGCTTTGTGACAGCGGAGTGGGCAGGCCCAAGTGCAGCCACAGTGTTTAAAGATCTGGGGAAGCTGTCACGGATATTCAAAGACCAGCTGGTGTTCCCTTTAATAGCCGCAGCCAGAGACGCCATGGCTCTCCCAACTGTGTTTGGGCTGGGTGCTCTTCCCCCAGAGGTTCTCCTGAGAATCCTGAGCCTGCTGGATGTTCCCTCACTGGTGGCGCTGTCCTCGGTTAGCAGACGCTTCCACAGCATTACGGCAGACAAGGAGCTGTGGAGACGCTTCGTCTACAAATTTGGAGAACGACATCTCCGTAGTAACTGGAAAAACTTAGACTGGAAAAGTATTTACATTGAACTTAAATCGGAATTTTACGAGTAATGATTGAGTACTACCCTTATTTATTTTTCTACCCTTATTTATTTTGCTAGTTTTGATTTTTGGCATCCATAGGTCCTCATATATATATAAAGATTTTGATGATGGAAAGACAGAACTCACTGTACACCAAAGTGTTTGACATTCTTTATTCCATGAATTCATTCAAATACGTTTTAGCTCCCAACTATTGACAACCATCCCTAACCGAAGCACAGCACAAAGTGGTTGCGGTAGTTTAAAAGGATACAGGACACAAAGAGAGACGAGACAAAGAGATGACAGAGAATTCCAGTGCCCTTAATTGGCCCTCAAAAAGATTCTTCACCACAGGACTAGATATTAAAATCGAGGTTTTTAGGCAGCAGAAGCTAGAGTTTAGAACAGGGTTGAACGCTGTGCTTTAATTCAGTCACTCCTCTCTGTTTTTCTGCTTAGTTCTTGTCCTTTAGTTGTGTCCTTTTACAATCACTGTAGCTACTTGTCAATGTGACAATAAAACTCCCTTTGTTTGGGAAGGCGCAGGAATTTAAACATGTAAGTACTTTTCCCTGACTTGTAGAGAACGTACAACAAACACGCCACAGCATAAACACACCAAACCTATCTTCCACCCTCATTATCCACAATCAAAACAATATGTGATCTGAGAGATGGAGATGGTCACAAAACCAAGCACAACGAAGGTAAAGAATAGAAGATGAGATAGGTAGCAGGATAAATATTAAATTACACCCTTCCACCAAGTAACACAATTCGCCTGGCCAGACTGGTAAAACGCTTTGCAATATTTGGAGGAGTTAACTGTTAACTAACCCTGTTCTGTTCCTATACTTTAATAAATAATTAGAAACAGGTATTGCTGTGTTATTTGTAAAATAAAAATAAAAGCAAATCATAACTACTGTCAGTAATTACTGTCCTGGAGGTCTTGGGTGGTGCTAAGAGGTTGTAGGGTTAAGGCCAAACAATGTGTGTGTGAGTGTGTGTGTCTGTGTAGCATTCATAAGGGAGACTTCTCAGGGTGATTCTGTGTGGTTGTTTGAGGTTTCCTCATATTTGGGCTCTTTACTTTTTCTTTTCTCCACCTTGCTGTCACCATGTCATCTTCCCTTGGGCCCTTATGCCTCCAGCTCAAAGCCCATGCCCACTTTGTGCCCGCCAGCGTTGAAGTTCTTTCCATCAATGAGAGCTGAGAGGGTAAGCTTCACACCTGCGGGGAAGCGTGTCAATCAGTTCCAGAAAGTAAGTGTACCGCTGTTGTGTAACAGAGCAATGTTTGCGATAAGGCCTTTCTGTGCTAACTCGGCTGAGGGCAAGCATCTCCCTGGGTTTCATTTTTTTTGGCAAAGCCCTTCAGCCGAACTAGCTCATCTTAAAGGGCCTACACCATGCTTTTAAAACTATATTTTTTGTATAAATATATGCTCAAAATTGAGTCTTAGACAGGTTTTAACCCTCAACAAACACTCTGACCATTCTTTTTGTTTGTTCTAGCTCTACTATAATGAGGCTCTCCAGCTGCAATACCAAAACGGCCTCTGTTTGCTCTAGTGGGGTTTTTCCAGAAAAAAAAGAAGTTTTTCCAGAAAAAAAAGAAGTTTTTTGAAAAAAAAGAAAAAAAAAAAGTTTTTGAAAAAAAAAAGTTTTTTGAAAAAAAAAAAGTTTTTGAAAAAAAAGTTTTCAAAAAAATTTTTTTTTGAAAAAAAAAAGTTTTTTAGAAAAAAAAAATTGAAAAAAAAATTTTTTTTTTTGACTGACAGTTTTTGAAAAAAAAAAAGTTTTGAAAAAAAAAATTTTTTTGAAAAAAAATTTTTTTTACTCTGAAAAAAAAAAACGGGAAACGCGTGTGACGTCACATGCGTCAACTCTCAGAACAGCACTGTTCTGAGAACCCGTGGAAAGCTTTTCATCTCTGTCTTCCCAAAACCAGAGAAAGACACAATGTACAGAAATAGGACTTTGTGAGGATAGAAGGTGCCAGTGGGACCCCAAAAAAAGGTTTTAAAATAGAAAAAGTGAAAATTCATGGTGTAGGTCCTTTAACAACATGAGCTTCCCTATCATCACAAACGTCACAAGAGTCACAAAAATGAGAGAGGGCGAGATCATTTAAAAATAGCAAATCTACAAATGTTCCATTTTCAGCAAAGATATTTAATGTAGAGGTAATAAATGTGCATTCCTAGTATAGATGCCTGGGGGGTTCTGGAGAACTACAGTAAATGTAAACAGTGGTTAGTAGAATTTGGTGATTAGAAGTTAAAACGAGTGAGAGCAGTGATGCACTTACCTGGCCTCAGGGTTTGTGTGTAACCAACGCCAACGAGGCAAGCATTATTGACTTTGGTCTGTGAGAAGCAGAGACATAAAATATTAAAATAATTAAGTATTTAATAACCGTTAAGACTCCCTAATCGGGAGATAAGCGACCGTGATTTTAGGGCAAAATGTGTAGGAGTAGTGTTCAAAAATGTGTTTGAAAAAATCGGCCTGATGGTGGTGCTATATGGGACAGCTCCATATTGATGACATGAGTGTAGACATACTGTGGACCGATTTGCGTGATTTAAGGGCAAAATCTATAGGGGCAGTATCCAAAAATGTGTTTTAAGAAATCGGCCTGAAGGTGGCGCTAAATGGGACAGATCCATGTTGATGACATGAGTGTAGACATACTGTGTACCGGTTTGCGTGATTTTAGGACAAAATGTGTAGGAGCAGTGTCCAAAAAAGTGTTTTAAAAAATCGCAAAAATGTACTTAATGTAAAGCAAAATAATAATATTTTTTTAACTCGGAAATTAAAACTCTTTACTGCGGTCATGGCTATTATATCCAGATACATTTGCGTCAATGCATTAATCAATATAAGTATACATAATGTGTTGTATAAGTCATTACACTTTAGCTCATTATAGCACATATATTGCAATTTCTTTCTTGTGACAGTGTCACTCGTCTCCGACCCCATGCTGAAACCAGTACTCACAGCCAGCGAGGTATCCTTATCTAGCTGGTATTTTGCTCCAATTCCAAAGCGCGTGTTGTTGCTACCGGCTGTCCACGCCAGGTTGATGGCGGTCTCCAGGTTGCCGTTCACCTTCTGGTAAATGGAGCCGCCAAACTCAGTGCCGTCATTACTGAAACACAGCACCACAACATGAGCACTAGCAGAGAGGAAACAATCCATGCGTCTGTGTCACTGGGGTTTATCCTGTTCATGATTCCCCTTACAATTTATAATTACAATTTAGGCATTGAGCAGACGCTCTTAATCCAGAGCGACTTACAATAAACAAGGACAGCACAAGGTAATATTATACATCAAATGCATAGAAATAGTGGTCTAAAAATTGAGGTAGACCAAGAATCTATTCACTAAAATCAATAAAACAAAACAATCAAAACATCAACATCAATCTGTACATCGAAGCTTATACCCCGTCACCACAACCCTACCCAACCTGCAGTAGTACCTCCATTAAGAGGAATGAAAAAGTACTGTTGTTGAAGTTAAATTGTTATACTGTGTGAGCAAAGCCATGGCCCGTGGCTCTGTACTAGATATAAGCCACGATTCATGGCTTCGCTCACAGCTTATGGGTGATATGGTCGTGCACATTGTCGCGCTCCGAAAATAGCAGATCTACAACAAGGTGATTGATTCCCCTGGTGCCGGTAATTCCTGGAGACAGGAGCATGCCCATCATCACCCCCCTTGAGCAGAGTTCCTCTGATTGATTGAATATTCAACAAAAATGGAGAACAGTACAACTATATATAGTCAATACAATAAAGAAATGTAGTACAGTACAAGTACAGTTAAACACCCTGCCTAAAAGGAGCATCCCAAAATAGTGAACAAAAACACTACAAATCCCATCATGCAACTCGGCCGCCAGCATCACAGTGCGAGAGCGTTCATTTTCCATTGACTCCTATTCTATGCTGTAACATAAAAACGGCAAGGTGCAAATAACGCAGAGGAGGCCGAGATCCACTCTTTTTCACCGCTACACTGGGCCATGATGGTCGGCCACAGTTATGATTATAGTTTCGCGACTGTTTGTATAAAAACTAAACTCCTTTCTGTAATCGTCATAGTACACACACATGCACACACACAAAGCTTCCGGGGCTCTTCAAAATAAATTGTAAGTGAATGGTGGCACTGAATATCCAAATAATTTGAGTTAGATGGCTTCCAATGTGTTAAAACACTATATGTACAGGGTAGGGGAAACAAGGGGTGGGCTAAGGTAAGGTAATCGCTCTTGCTCCATTCAACGCTTCTCTCTCCCTGAAGTCTGACGGTAGTACTCACACACTGGTGTGGAGCTGGAAATCTCCAGCCTTGTATCCCAGGGCGAAGTTGTTCTGGGCCAGCTTGGATTTAGCAGTGTCAAAGGCCATCTGGTAGCCAGCCAGCCAGCCCTCGTAGCCCAGCACGGCAGCTGCGTGGACCGTGGGACCGGCCATGTCGAAGTCAAGGTCACAGCCCACGTTGACGTAGTCACGCTTGTAGCCTGTCTTCAGCTTGGCGCTCTTCTTGCTGCCAAAATAATGTCAAGGGTGATGAAGGCGAGGGGGGCGGTATAAATCGAATCAAATCAAAGCGTGAATTAAATAATGTTCTAATTAATAATGGGATGCATCTGCCTTACCCAGTGTTGGGCACAAATGACGTGTCCAATGACAGCTTCAATCCACTAGCCAGCTATACACAGAGATAGCCCAAAAAAAAAGGAAGGAAAAAAAGGAAAACCCTTGGATGAATGTTTAAAAAGGCTTGGATAGATATGCTTCTTTTTCATTGATCTGCTAAGCTGGTTTCTGTAAAGTAATAATGCTATTATCTGAGAGGTCAATCAAGCTTTCTGGATAACAGACCGCTGTTCTGCCTCAGTATATGTTGCTATGGAAGCAGAAGCTTGTAAGCAAAATTTCATGTGAAATTACTGCTTTAGTTCGGAAGTAAAGCAGGATAATGTACAGTAAGATGGTCATCACTGGTCATTACTGGAAAATACACCTGTTGTGACATGTCACCCTTAAATAATGTAATAATGGGGGCGCCCACTGGCCTACTGGTCCAGGCACATACCACTTAGGCATTGCCACATAGGCATGGATGCCTGGCGGCGTTGCCGGTTCAATTCCCGATTCGGACGACCTTTACCACAAGTCACTCCTCATCTCTCCCCCCATTTCCTGTCAGTCTAACAGTCCTATCGAATAAAGCCCAAAAACAAATCTTTAAAAAAAGAAAAGAAAATGTAAAAATGCATGTATGTAATAATGAGCCGCTAACTATACTATACCTATCTCTTATGTCTAGTCTTAATCAATCTATTCTAAACCATATCCCATTACTCACCTGGTCCTCCATTGTGACTTCCGTGGTCAGTGTGTTGTCCGTGTTCCATTTCTGGTTGAAGCTGAGGCCCAGATCCTTCACTTTGTACTTGGTCTCCAGATGTCCGCCTGATTTCCCTGTATCTGTGTTGTTAGTGCCAGAGGTGTTAAACTCCTGAAAGAGGCAAAGAGAGAGGGACATTTTTTTGTAGTTTTATTTAGTGGTTAACTATAACATTATAAAAGCACACGGCAGGTAGGATAAATAAAGGTGAGAGAAAAAAGGAATAGAGGGGGAAAAAAAGATTTGAAAAACACTCTGCCAGCAACACTTCTACACATCTCCTCTGACACACAATCCCTCTCAAGTCTATGACTGGTCATTGTGGGGAGCTACAAGCACTAGCTAGTGTGGTAGCAATAGTGAGTCTTTTGAGAAACATAAGATTTGTGGAGAGTTGAGTGGGGAAGGAAACTACTTGAGGCAGAGGCGGGTAGAGGTAGAGCTGGTTTCTGAGTGTGTCTGAGGTCAATGCCAGAACCGTTTTTAGAAGCAGAGGATATTGTGTCAGCTGAAGGGACTAGTGCTGTATTTACTCAGAACGTCTACCTCACAGTCACACACACTCAAGCCACAATCACTATCGCTGCTTTACCTTTGAATGCACCTGTATTTAATCACACACTGGCACACAGAAAGATAAACGCACATTCTTACCATCTGACAGGAATGTCCAAAGAGAAAGCAGAAAAAGACAGAGAAAAGAGAGCATTAGAGAGAAGTTGAGAACTACAGATTTACATTGGCCATTTCATCTGCTTTCTGAGGGGAAATGAAGCAGAGACCAGAGGGAGGAAGATGCATGCAGCGAGTTTTGGCATTGATGTAAATACATTTACAGAGATTTTGAAAGCAGTGTATTGGGCAAATTTTGGGGTACTTCTTATGGCCTTTACCGTCATAAGAGTAATTAGACTGCCAGTTTGGAGGCAACTAAACATTTGATCAAATGCTTATTTTCCTCAGTGCTACAGCATACAGCCTGATGGCAAAGATGGTCAAACTGGTTGGACAGACACTCCTACTTGAGACTCCTGACTCTGTGTATTAGACATGCAGACGACAGTGGTCTCTAGAGAAAACAACAACATTTCGTTGTGTTCTCTTCTCATATTTTATCCTGCTTTCAGACAGGCATGCAACAATGGTTAAAACGATGTAGTGTGCATGCCATGTTGCTAGGTGGCTGTGTGTGAAGCAGGTCTGTTCCTCTTCCTATCACAGCTGTTGTTTACATATATCACCATGGCTATGTACATTTTGAGGATTCCCTGTAAATTGCCTGTTTAGTTGGAAACGTGAGGAGGAGCATTTTCAAAGATTTCACCCTGGGAGGAGGTTTTACCGAAAACGCTGTTCTCGTCTAAACGGCATATCTGACATTTTATTTTGGCATTTTCTTGTGGAAACGGCGTTGTGTGCACGGGCTCTTAGACTATGTCACGCAACAAACACATTTTGGCATGGCTATGATTCAGTGTCATCTGAGTCAGCCATCTGAACTATACCGTAGACTACTAGAGCACCAAGACACTTGAAGCTCAAAATGTTCATGCTTCCACTTTTGTACTTACAACTCCACTCTGGGACTTGGTCTTCACGTCCAGTTTCACAGCACCAAAGCCTGGAAAGAAAAAAAGATTTTCAAGTCTGCTGTAATTCTTGAACCATGTTGGGGGGAGGGAAGCCAGATGGGGAGGGTGATATTTGTCACTACACATAGTCCTATGGGCGGCACCTGTCAACAGGGCATGTTGGGCGGGAGGAGTGGGACGGAGGCGCTACATCCTCCCGGTGGGGCCTCCTTACTGGCAGGTGAGCCAATAGGTTACAACAGTGGTGACAACACAGAAATGTGTGTGTGGAGGAATTAATAAGCCTAATGACTAAAATTGTCTAAAAAGATGTAAGTCTAATGACTTACCATAGCCCTTGTTGAAGATGTCTTTGGCAGATTTGCCCAGGTCTGCGTATGTGGGTGGGACAGCCATTATGCCTGTGGAAACACGTTATTAGTTTCAAAATGTCTTGCTAACGAAAACATACAAATACACTGATACATCTCCACCTGTTTCAAGCTAGATAATGCATAATAATGTTGTAAAAGGCTTCTGGAAAATATGTAAAGCGGCACTAAAAACAAAAAAGCTGCAAAGGATCGAGATTTAAATTCACACAAGACACACTGCACTACAGAGCTCCGGTAACCACACAAACCACAGCACTTCATCACAGCAGCAGCATCTATGGTCTATGCAGACAAACAAAGCAATAGCATCTATCCTGGGGTTTCTGCCAGCATTTGCAGGCCAACAGATGGCCAAAGCTAAAAGCTGAAGCGGGATGTAAAGATGGCTGGGTCAATTTGCAAAAGCACTGACCCTCTCAAAGTGGCCTTACGGCTGACATAGGCGGCTGTGATATACAGCATCCATCCCCATCCCCCCTGCATTTAACCCTATTGATTCCATGGCCTCAGTCCATTAACAAGCAGCAGACGTTATTTAACATGATCCATTCTGGACAATGATACAGCATAGCCATCCAGCAAAGGAGTGTTAACACTAAACAGCATTGTAAACATACTGTAAAAAAAGACTAAAACTAAATTCAGGCCATAGTAATAGCGCTACAATATGTGTGCTGCAATCCTGGTGTATGTTGAAGGAGATTTGGTTAGTCAGCAGCTATAGCACCACTGCACACCGTCATCAGGGTCCCCTGGGTGTCACTTCACAGAGCTCCGTCAGTGTCAGTGTGTGTGTACGTGCGTGCCTGCGCATGCAAGCTAAAATCAAATTTCCTTTTATGTGTGGGTAGTTATACTTTTAAGGACACTTTCAGCTTTTTATCCTTCCTTTTAATCCATCTTATGATCACTTGGCATGACACTGACACTGCTCTTCTCCCCTGTCACTTCATCTCTCTTGGGGCTTGGGTAGAGAGAGATGGAGATGCAATCTCTCTAGGACAGTTGGCCCACAGCTCGATTCAAGGGACCCTGATGGCAGGTCCTCGCCTAGCTTTCTCTCTCTCTCTGGTCTCACCGGCTCCGTCCCGCAACTCACCGTGTTCCTTGGGCACGTGGTGCCTGCATGGAGTGCATGCCCCACACTGCTCTTTGTTCTCTGTCTGCTTGCCCTTTTCTGTACTCTCCTCCTGCCGCTGCACCTCGCTCTTCTCGCTTGTCTGTGCCATGATTTCTTGAGAAGAGGGACGTGCAAGAAGACATTCTTTGCTTGTGCATACACTGTTGTCACAACAACTGACTGTGAACACTACAGCACTGGCTCTCGTTGCGCTTTTCTAATTATCTGGGATGTATATGAATTAGCCACTTAAAGCCCTAGATACTTTCTGTATGAGAACATTTGGTCGAAAGTAGTCTAATTTATAACTTGTGTATACATCTGCCGCAGATGATCTGTGTCACTCACTGACAATAACTGATTTTCAAGTACATTTTCACCATACAGTACAAAGTATAAATTAAGCTTAATTTTGCACATTGTTCAGGATCTCAGCTTCAGATTCTCTAGTCAGAGATAGTCTCCTATCTATACAGGTGTAACTTTTGCAAACTATTGCATCATGATACATGATAGGGGACAGCAGTTAGTGAACACACTATGTACTTTGTGTGCTACAGGTACAAAATCGGATTGGTTGATACGGTGTATATGGCCCCTTTATGGCCCTTTATGTGCTCCTTCTGCAAGTGCACAGGCTGTTGACATAAAACACAATGCTTATAAGCTAAGCTTACCCAAGCTTTTAACCACTTTCAACATGTTTTTTCAAAAACCTTTGTAGATGAGCTTGTAGACAGGCTATTTGATAGTTGAAAGAGTTAAAAAGAGTAACAAAAACAAAAACTTGCATTGGTCCACAGGCCTTATTTTTTATTTATTAAAGAAAGTGGGTCTCTTTCTCGGTTACCGCTTGGCTGGTAAAGTAGAGCCCCGGATTGCTCCTATAATGATTTTTAAGAGTGCTCAGAAGTGGTGTAGATATTACTAACACAACAGGAGTCAGGCCCTCATGGCATGTCCTCTATGGCATATAGAGGGCATAATGGCCTGACTTGCACTAGGGCAGCATAGCGCCTATGCTGTCTTAGCACTGTTGTTCAGTTTCTGAGGGACTTTGCATCTGTCTGCTCACTCTGCTAGTGCTAGCTGATCCCAGCAGGCATTCTGCTGAGTTTGTGCAATTCATGGACAGTCTTTGTCAGTTGACCCCGCCCCCCCCCCCCTAAACACACACACACACACACACACACACACACACACACACACACACACACACACACACACACACACACACACACACACACACACACACACACACACACACACACACACACACACACACCTACAACCTGCCTCTTTCTTACCACCATCTTTTAATCTGTTTTTTAATGCTTTCAATCCTGCCACTCTTCCCTCCCTCCCCAAATCCTGCTCTAAATTTAGCCCAGGCGAATTTGACACTACATCACGTGACCACACGGTTTCAGAATGGGTGCCGGCTTGTCCCCATTGGGCTTTATTAAAACACCTTCACAGAGTAACATCCTGTATCCCAAACAAACAAGCAAAAAAAAGAGCTCCACATACATGCTAAGCAATCTCAGCAACACAAACTAAAGGCACCCCCAATGTGTTGAAGAGTGCAAACAGATGACAACACCAGGGCCACAGTGACTCCCATTACTCACCCAATCACAAGATAGGAAAGCAACTACCACATGAAGTATGCATTAAGAAGGAAAATGAAAGTGTGACAGTGAGATAAGATAAGGTCAAGAGCCATCAAGTGACACCATGATATGAATGTATAGGCTACCCTGAAATGTACAGTGCATTGGCAGACCCTACATATACTGTCTTGATCCCATATATTCTGAACCCCTGAACATGATATTCAAACAGGGCTTTTTAGGGGTTCATGGGGACAACACAGTCAGATACTACTGGGCCAAGATCTTGCTGCACATCAATAGAGATGAATTATTGTGATTTCAGTACTTTGGATAGCGACTACTGCCTATCCACAGAAACGGACCAGCACGAGAAAAGTGAAAGTGAAAACCCCTGACTTTCTCGCCGTCATTTCTTCGTTGACCTTGTCCTTCATAAATTAATAGCCGCTAATAATTATAACACCATAATCCAATATCGGCCGATTGCATCACAGGCAGTTTGCGTATTATTTGCGTTTGCCAAAAGATGACCAGACCACAACCCCATATACCGTCACCTTGTCATGTGGACTGTGGACTGCTTTTCCACAAAGAAAATGTAAAACAGCTTTTAATTTAACCAGATGAGATTTATGGCATCGAGGTGAACTTGTGAGAAAGGGCTATGGGATCGGGACAGCCAGATACTTCAATGGTTCGCAATGTTCATGCGTCAGTATTAGGCCTCTTGCTCTTTTGTCTAGTCGTGTGTCCAACAACATAAACGTATCTTCAAGAAAAAGCACATTTTCCCTGATAACCGTAGGTCCTACAAGTAAGTGTAAAGCAACGTCATAGGGGTATCAAAATATAATACATTTGGAACCGTTTTCTTTAGTCGCTCCAAATAGTTGATTTGGCATAGTAGTAAAAGTAAAAGAAGACAGGCCATGGTTTGAATCACAATTATGATTATTATTCAGTCTTTATCTACATTAATTATGATTGTTCCTTTACTGTTCCGTTATAACAGTGGAAAGTAACTGAGTAATTAAATGTACTCAAGTATTGTACACATTTGAGCATTACTTTTTGCAATTTAAGTAGGCCTAACTAGTATTTCTGCATTGCAGTATTGATACTTTTACTCAAGTAAAAAGTAAAGAGTACTTTTTCCACCATTGCTGCAGATTGTCCTAGCCTACTCCCACCCTGTATGCCCTACCTCCTCCCATCTCATTACAAACACAGTGAGCAGGCCAGGGTCAACTCCTATGACTATGTCATTGTCATGCAGTTTAGAGCTCTATACGGATACACCTTTAGGAAATGTAATATGGCAAAAGTGTCATATTCCCTACCTTAATGAATGGACCGATTTCACAACCCTCTGCTCGTACTGTAGTCTGTGAGGCACACAGTGAAGGAGAAAGCAGACACACGGACTGCGCACGCGCAACGCAAATGCACGCCCGAGGGCGGGGCTGTTGTGCAACTGTCATTGGAATATATAGTCCACTCTGGATCCAATGTTTGTGTTGACAATAGGTTTTAATTGTTAGGTGACAAGGGATGCGTTTTTTTTATATACATATTGTACAAACTGAATGAATTAGTCCAGGTTAGTTGGATAGGCTACTTATGACCAGAGCCAATCTGCTTATGACTATTTCGAATCAAGGAATCAGTTAGTCAATGATCCATCGAGTATCATGTGCCAATATCCCTTTAAAAATATATAAATCATTAATATTCCACACTGTGTAGGTTCACTAGGTTGTAGAATCATAATATTGATCCATATACCGGTACAATGCTGCTGGCTGCCTACTGGCTCGCATTTATTTTGTTGTAATTAGATTATTCCTCCTGTAGAGGGCAGTGGTGTCACGCTGGCATGGAACCCTGAAGAATGAATGGAACAGACAGTAAACCTAAACCCATCAGGAGCATGTGACCACAAAGCTGTTCATACGGCCGCACCAAATGTCCAGTATGGCCAACATTGTGGTGCTTGGAGCCTACTATAAATCTAGATGACCCAATTACGCTGCCTACTAAAAATCATACTCCAGGTAACGGACAATTTGAATGAAGATTAACTTTCCATTCACGTTCTGTTCTGTGTGCGTCTATACCGTTGCCATGGTGACGATCGTGTCGAGTGTTGTTGATACTACCGCGTCATCACTCTGCGAGAACACAATCGTCAGTTGGTCAACACGAATTCCAAAAGGTATCTTATTTATATTTATCCTATTGCGCAAACTTAAAGTTTATTTGATATTAGTCCAATATTTCACAAATGGGTTGTAGAAAATAAGATTGATAGGATTGAATAAGATTTGATAGGATATATTTATTAGCCTACAACGCTTTCCCAAATGTAGGCTATTGTAAAAAATAAGATTAATGCATTGCCAAGCAAAGCTCACTTATCCAGCAATGCAAATTATTTGGTTTCTAAGCAGATTAAATGTGCTTTAATGGTTTATTTTTGTTAATATAACTTGCAGTCTTCCTAGCATTATTAAGTGATATTATTAAAGCAATATTTAGCTCAGTGTAAAAACTCCCTTCTGATCCATTTGATATTGTATATGCATGTAAGCACTGTGAACATCTCCCTTTATTAATTCTAGCGTTTTCTGATGTGTGAGGGTCCTTCTATGATATCTGGGCCAATTCCCCCAGACCCTTCTCTTTTTCCAGAGTACTACAAACGTCCCAGCTCTGGTAAGGTGCTGCATGCCAGTCTGCAATCACTTATGCTACATTAAGTATATTAAGTTACATGCAGTTCAATGTGAGAACATGCCTGTTGTTTTCTGATACACTGTATATAGGCTAGTGTGTGTGTGTGTGTGTGTGTGTGTGTGTGTGTGTGTGTGTGTGTGTGTGTGTGTGTGTGTGTGTGTGTGTGTGTGTGTGTGTGTGTGTGTGTGTGTGCGCGCGCACACACACACACACACAATCGTGAGTGTGTGCGTGCTTGCAAGTGAGTGTGCATGCATGTGCATGTGTGCATTCAAATGGCTACCTCAATCAGACAATGTATCTTTGATTGATTGAAGACTTTATTAGAAGTTTGCATAGGAAAAGGTACAGTTTCATGACGGTACAGTTCACTGGTACAAAGGAGATCCTAGAAAAGACTACGCTTATTTCCACAGGAAACCATTAAAGTATCTCATATAACATTGAATGACAGACGAATAGAACACAGTAATATGCAGTAGATATGTCAAGAAAATAAAATGAAAGAACAAAAAAAAAAAAAAAAAAACAGTATTAAGTCTAAACAAACAGAAAGTATATACAAAGAAGGGGCAGGGGAGGGTAGGGCTGGGCTAGGTTTTTTTTTTACCAGTTGTGAACGGCTGCTGCCTGTAAGTGGTTTTTCAGGGCAATTTTAAAGGATGCTAGGGATCCACACTCCTTTATGGCCTTCGGTAAGGCTTTCCACATTTTGGTGGTATAGCAGAAGAACGAGTTTGACCCTTTGTTGGTTTTGACTCTGGGTTGAAAGTGATCTGTGGCACTTCCTCTGGTGTTGTAATTATGGACATCCTTAACGTTTATAAAGTATTTAGACAGGTACTTGGGTATCATAGTGGTGTAGTGTATCTTGTACACCAGGCCCATTGCAAGTTGCTGTACTCTGTCAATCTGCAACATGTAATAACAACAAAGACATGCTTCATTGCTTCTCCTTCCTTCCTCAGCTCGAGGACGCTTAGAAGGAAACTCTGGTGGGACTTTGTCCTTAATCTCAGGGCCACTGGCTCCGGACCCTGTGTTGTACCCTGGCTGCTACAGTGCTCGAACCCCTCATCGTCCTCGCATTGGCCCTAATGCCACCCATATTCTGGAGAGAGGACAGAGAGGGGTTGTCGGGGCACTACTCAAACTGGATGGTGTCCCCTTCACTGCAAACGTCCCTAAAGAAAGTATGTTATGCTCTCTTGTTAATTATACAGAGCTTTTTATTGTATTTCTATTGGGCATATACATTTTGTTATTGGTGATGACAATGTCCTATGATGTTTCTAGTTTGTTTACAGAGTCATAAGAATTATAATCTTATAACAAGCACATATAGAAAGTATTTTTTTCCGAACTGTTCAAATAACCCGTAAAGGAAACAGACAACCATTCGGACAATTTATGTTTGTTGTCTTTTAGAGCTGTTGGTGCGTGACCACAGGAAAGACAATGTGCGTAGGCTCAGGGAGATCCAAAGGCGCTGCAAAGAGCAGGAGGCTGAAAGAGCATGCTCCCGCCCTGTTCCTGTCAAAGCACTCTGGACCTCCACCAAATACAAGGATGTCCCATCCAGGGTCATGGTCCAACAGGTATGGAAGTCTGATTGTGGTAAATGAAAATCCTAGATTGAGTTATACTTGCTTACTTATATTTCATGTCATCCTGCTTCTTAATACAGGAGACCAGCCCAACTACCAAGCCACAATGTAAAAACTTCCTGAGGGCCCACTCTAAATGTGGGTCACCGTGTCCCACAAGACCACATAGCAGCTCCTCACCCTCTGCTCTGCAACGTCCAGCCTCTTGTGATTCTTCAGTGAACCAAAACCTGCACGTGAGTCTAGCCAGACTAGTTGACAGAATCTTTCTTATTGTAGATACCCTTTGGCATAATACACTGAACGATATAGTATAAATGTTGATTGGAGTAGCACATGTTTTTGTTGCTACAGTAGTGAGAGCCATTGCTCTAATGATTAGAGCAATGTAGATTAGAGTCTAATCTACAGTGCTTCATGTGGACTCATTTGCAGATTCAGGGGAAGGCAGTGGACTTTATAAACTATAATGCTCGGACTGCGGGAAAGACCGTGCTGCGTCGGTCTCAGTCACTGACAAACCTCAGAGATAAACCTGTACCAAGTGCAGTCAAGGGACAGGTTCCGCAGTAGTGAGTATTCTTCTGTTTCACTGATATTAAGCTGCAAAATATGTAAAAAGTATCAATTTAAGCCTGATTTACTTTCCAATGCACAACTAAGTAAAAATCCAGCATTATGGACACTGGTAATTACCTTGTCTGATTTATGTTTCTGAATGGCTTTTGCCTTTGTTGCTATTTATTTCTTCTGTCTCTCTTACATACCCTCACACAGTCTTGAGCAGAGGAAAGAACAGTGGCGTAGAGCGGAGGAGGAAAGGAGACGCAACACACCTGATCCCAGCATACCCGCTGGTCACACCCTGATGCCAGAGCAGGAGAGAGTGGAAACCCTGCAGTCACTTAAAGAGGGTAAAGCTTAAACTATGCTCCACCTCACGATGATGTTGCTCGACGAAAATTAATCATCGTTGAATCGAATGGAAAGTCAATTATTGTCTGATGACGCCGCACTACAGACTACAGCACTGTTTCCCAAACAGTGGGTCGGGAGTCGGGACCCATTCGTGGGTCACGGACCAATTTTTATGGGTCACGACTCAAGTACAATTCCCATTTTCTTTTCCTACATTAAAACAAATATGTTTCAAAAGATTTTCCCCTCCCCCAAAACTATATATATTTTTTAGAAGAAATTCCATAAATCTGAAAATAATAATAATTGAGGAGACCTGAAAATAGCCGATCTAAGCTCGCAAAGCGAAGCCATGGCGTGCTTGTAGATCTGCTGTTTTCCCGAGTTTGGGTCCCGGACGAGCAAATGTCTGATACATTTTTTGGGTCACAAGCTAAAAGGTTTGGGAACCACTGGACGACAGTGCATATTTCTTCATCTATTCATCCCTGCTCTTCTATATAGGATGAATCCGTTCATTTTAGGGAATATAGCCTGTGACTCTGTCTGTCCCATTTGTCCACAGCCCACCAGTCCATGGTGAGTGAGCTGCTCTCTCTGCCGGTCAGGACAGACACGTTCAGCGTTCGCTCTCGCCGTGCTCAGCTGGACAGCAAGCTGTCTGAAATGGAGGAGGCCATCAAGATATTCTCCAGGGACAGAGTGTTCATCAAAATAGATTCATAACACAGACAATAATGAATGAAAAAGATTCTTCTCGGTTCTGTATTTATTTGATATAAATTTACAATTTCTGTCGTTTCTGATAGTTTTGTTGTGGGTTTTAAGTCTTATTTTTTTGTGAACCGATTATGAATCGATGGTTTAATGATTTATTCACCTCTGTGTGTGTGTGTGTGTGTGTGTGTGTGTGTGTGTGTGTGTGTGTGTGTGTGTGTGTGTGTGTGTGAATGCTTTCTATTCTATTGATAAAGTTACAATAGATGTTTTATTAACTCACCATTTCACCATTAAACCGTGTCATGTTAAAGAATAATGGAATCAGTTCTTTTTTTATCGATTGACAGTTCCTATCCTGGCTATCCATCAATCAATCTCTCTCCACACACACGCACGCGCGCACACACACACACACACACACACACACACACACACACACACACACACACACACACACACACACACACACACACACACACACACACACACACACGTAGCCCGACGTGCCGAAGCGTCACTAGTCACGGTAACCCCGCCCCCATACGTGGTGACGTGTAGTCATTGTTAGCTTCCTTTGACGTGCTAGCGTGTTAGCAGCTAAAGAGTTGCAGGACATTTTGCTTCCTTATCAGACAGGTCAACCATACAATAGTAACATATTTACCATTATACGATCAAGTGAAGGACAAGTCAAACATGAGTAAGAGGAAAGCACCTCAGGAATCCCCGAACGAAGGAATAACAGACTTTCTAACCGGTACGTGTTGTAGTGTTGAGCTGATGTCTGCTAATGCTCTGCAGCTGTTCACTAGCTTCAATCATGTTACTTGCAAATTGCTACACAGAATAATATGTTTTCAGTAATGAAGTAACTTAGAATCAATAAACTGAAGAATTCAGGCTTGGCCTGTGAGATATTGAAGCGATATTGAAGCGAGTCTTGTCATTTAAATCCCCCCTGGATCGGTTGACTTGAGCAGTACCTAGTGGCAATCAATAGAAGAAACCAACACAATGAAAATGAACTGTGTGATGCTGGCGTTTTTCCATTTACAGAACTGGCCAATTATGAGAAGAATGTCAACAGAGCCATACACAAATACAATGCCTACAGGTACAATCCAACATGTGTTTTAATATTGTTCAGAGGTTTTAATTATGTCAGTAAGGTTGTATGTATCTATAATTTACTATCATATTCTTAGATTATTAAGCAGGAATAAACAACCACTTTGTTTTGAAATTGAATATGGTTTCTTGTGTCCTGTGTTTAGGAAAGCTGCCTCTACCATTTCCAAATATCCCCAGAAGATCAAAAGTGGTACAGAGGCTAAGAAACTGGTGCGTACAAAATATAGTTACTGCCTTCAGCTGCTGTGATTTGTAATTGTATCATGATTACATCTCAGCACAGATGGCGTTAACTGCAATGTTATACCATGAGATAATTATAGTGAATAGGATGGCATGCCTGAAGAATGGTTGGGATTCCTAAGAAGCTGTGGAGTCGACATTCTGCAAATGACCAGAGACTTTGTATTGCTGTACTGGGATTGTGAAGCTAATAGGTTGTTGATTGTTGTCTGGGCATGTTCATACATTTTCCAACTGCTCTTGTCTTCAACCTGGCATCGCACCACACTGAGCATTATTCGGGCTATTAGACATCCATAACGTTTCAACTTCTAATCAAAGCACTTTTAGACCAGTTATAACCACATTTTAGACAGATGTCTAATAGCCGACTATGGCTCACTGGGACAGCTTCCCTAACGGCTGTCATATCCCTGCCAAGACGTGGAGTAGTAGGAGAAAACCGAGCAGAACCACAATGGCAAATGTCTGAATTTGTTGTTATATTGACTGGTCGTATAGGCTCAGGACGTTTAGTTTCTTCAGTTGTAGCAGGAAGCACATTCCTTTTTGAGCTTTGTTTATTAAGCAATTGGCTGTGTTATCTCATGTCTGGGCATCGGCTATCATGGACATGAATGATGAATGAACCTTAAAAACTCAGCTTCATTGCTAGTAAGGTGCCAAATTGTGTCAACTCGGGTAGTAGTTGTAGGTTGGAGATTGAATGTTATTTGGCCTCCTGAATTCAACAATGTTCCAGACATGCAGCCTTTCAATGAACAGCAGTGTTCATGTTCAACAATTCATCTCTGTGGAACAATGCATGTAATAAAATAGTCTTTAGAAATGTGACCAAACCTCCCATTTTTCGGCAACTACTACTGTAGATTTGTTATCACCCTTTAGCCTTTAGTTGACAGATGCATCTGCATGCAAGGAAAAGTAGCTATGAATCTTAAAATCTTCTGTTGGCAGTCTTCTGTTTTAATCAGTGAGCTTTATATGACAGCCTTCTAAGCCATCATGGTAAACGTGGCACTTACATTGCCTTCTTTCAGATAGTGTGTTGACATTACAGTTTTTGGAAGGTGGTGGTGCACAGTTGACATGAGTCCACCGGGATTCCTCCATTTAACCAGTGACCTAGCTTGCCACAGATGCCCTTCTGTGAATGTGATACCCTCTACTGTAATGTGAAGACAAATGTGCCAGATGATCTTTGGCAGTCAACATCAGCATGCTTGTCAGCAGAGCTGAGATGAAGGGTGTCATGTGTAGAGTCTTTCAAATTGTCATGTTTCAACAGGATGGTGTGGGAGCTAAAATTGCAGAGAAGATTGATGAATTCCTGCAAACTGGCACATTAAGGAAATTGGAGAAGGTGCGTTTTTCGTTTCTGGGGAAGCATTCAATTCATGCATTACTTTTTTGATTGTGGCTTGATATTTATGGCCGATGCATAATTCTTTCTCTAGATTCGTACTGATGATACAAGCTCCTCCATCAATTTCCTCACCAGAGTTACTGGAATTGGGTATGTAATTCTGCAACAATTCCCAGTCCAATATCAAAACTCTTCTTACATTGTAACCAAATAAAATAATGTTCTTTTATTGATTTTTTTTATGACTTCAAATGTATTGAAGATTTTCAAACAGGTTATGGACTGAAATGCCGTGATAAAGACCTGTAAACCAGAAAATATAATAGTCTTTATCAACAAGATACAAATAAGCACAGCATCACATCCAATATACTGTAAATGCAATAAAGGAAACAAACACGCAACATAAAATGCTGATCTTTATCTTCCTATCTGGAACAGTGAGGGTGTAGAGGCAGGAATGGGTAGAATTTAAACTGATCATTTATATATCCTTTTCTACAAGTAAATACTACTTTTGATTCTCATTTATTCTCAGTCCTGCTGCAGCCAGGAAGTTCTTTGATGAGGGAGTGAAGACACTAGAAGGTTTGTTATGCAGTTGTTTTAGTTCACATTGACATCAGTCATTTTATGAACCATTATTAGGGTAAGGTCACACCGAAATAATATTCTACCTATGAGAACGGATTATACCAATGCATTTAAATGGGAATGGAGTGTTTTTTTTTTTTTTTTCCTTTTGCAGAAATCCTGGCAGCAAACCCCTCCATTTTCATTGAATTGCATTAGCAGAATCCTCTCTCATAGGTAGAATATTATTCTGGTGTGTACCCTTATGGTTTAACGTATACAATTTAGTGAATCATAAGTAATAAAACATTTTCTTATTGCAGACTCTACCTGTGAAATGTAAAACCTCTGAAAAATGTATTTTGCCTTCTTGCAAGTATATATGTTTTCTTGTCTTAACAACATAGCTAATATAGATAATATCTGGAAGTCATAACAATCTGTTGTACAAATAAGACGGGGGTCTAATAACGGATGTGATTTTGTCTCTGCAGTGACTAGTTAAATATAAATTAAAGTTATTAAATGTAAAATATTTCAAAAAGCCACAAAAACTATAAAAACAAGTGGCACAGCTGTACGATTGCTTTGGGCATCATAAGTCATCATAGCAATGAACACAAGTGTAGGAAAAACAAACTGCAAATGTGCTTTCAATCACCATCCCTGAGCATGCTCATTGCCTTATTTACCGTACATTCTGAAAGGGAGAGCTATTCCATATTCATTGCAATGATATGCTGACTAAAGCAACAGCTCTGGGACTTGTTTTAACATTATTTTGGACAATGGAGTTCTATGACTTCCAGATATGAGCCACATCTTGTTTTGGCAAGATACTTGTAAGTAGTAAGTAAATGCTTTTCCCCCCCTCGCTTTTGTACTTTGTTGACCTCTTTAGCATAGTTTCTTTATATGCATCATGTGTTGTGATAATAACAATGTGTGTATATACACCCATTTTCTTTCTTTTTTAGATTTGAAAAACATTGAACACAAGTTAAACCATCATCAACAGATAGGACTCAGGTAAAGATGGAATGTCTTCTACATCAAATACTTCATAAGTGTACAGGCTTGAGCTCTGTAGTATGTCCTATATTTCCTCATGCGAATATGCAGTATGTAAATTGTAACAGAGCTTCCTTTTACCTCTGTCAGGTACTTTGAGGAATTTGAGAAGCGGATTCCACGAGCTGAAATGCAGAAGATGGAAGTGAGTACCTGTAATTTAATTGTTTACGTGTTTCTGGGTGACTGTGTTCTTGAAATGTGCAGTTTTACTTAAAGTGACCTTACATTTGTCCACGTGTTTGTTTAGGGTCTCATTCTAAAGGAGTTGGAAAAGGTAGACTCAGAATACATCGGAACCATTTGTGGAAGCTACAGGAGAGGTGAGAACATTTCCATTGAAATATAATGCCATTATGCTTCTGGTCTTGTCTTTCGTCTTACATCCATGTTGATGATACCTAGGTGCTGAATCCAGTGGTGATATTGATATCTTACTGACCCACCCAGACTTCAGCTCTACGTCTGAGAAGCAGGTGAGGGCCATTGCTACAGTAGCCTGAATACTAGGGGTGTAACGATATAGTATCGAAATATCGTTTTTAACTTAAAAAATCGAAGTATATCGAAATGAAAACAGCTAAAATCGAATCGTATCGTTTTATTTTGTATCGTATCGATTGTATCGATACTACCTACTTGTGCATTGTATTTAGCATTTTTAAGAAGAAAAAATGAAAAGGAGGGGTTTTTCCTTTTCCATATCTATCGATAAATGTGTGTAATCAAATGTATTTGGCAGATAGTCACTGTGTTTACTTATTTATATCCATAATAATACATGTTTCCCTTAAAAACCTGCACTATCCACACCTTTCACACAGATTTAATTTCTTTGCTAAATAGCTAATATATCGATTTTAAATCATTGAATCGAATCGAATCGTATCGTATCGCCATGAATGAACCAATATCGTCCATGTATCGTATCGTCAACCATGTATCATGATATGTATTGAATCGCTATTAAAATGTATCGTTACACCCCTACTGAATACCCATGAATCCTGATTAAAACTTAATCAAATTCCTTTAATTCCAAATTTCATCTGTTTGTTTTGAACCCCTTTTCAGCCCAAACTCATCAGTGCTGTTGTGGAACACTTGGAATCCATTGGATTTGTGACAGACACTCTGTCCAAAGGAGACACCAAGTTCATGGTGAGGCCACTGCTTAATCGGCTTACGTGTGTGGCACTGTGTGCAAAACCCAAATGCCTTTGATGGCGCATGGTAATGCAATTAGTGCTGTAATGAAGTCGATATGCCCTCACTCACTAAGCACACAAGCCTCATGACCATGGTCACCATGTGATGATTATTGCTTCCATAGCAGGGGAGGGCAACTATTTGTCATTGGGGACTACATGGGAAATTCAGATTGCTGCTGAGGGCAAAACAAATTAATAGCTTTACCACACCCTATCATTACAAGTATGCACTGTGTATTATATTGTTTAATTCTAATATTTACAAAAGATGTCTAATATATTTGCTGTCATAAAAGTAAGTTGTCCTTCAATATCACATTTTGTATCTCTGCCTAATATATTTAACGAGTGCATCTAAGTCAATGTAGTTTACAGAAGGAAGATCGCTTCTGAGAGATTTATGTATTTTTCTGCATGTTTTGTCTCAAAGTTATGACAGGAACAGGAACAGGATCCTGACATACTAGGGATACGGCTAAAGGACCTGACACACCAAGCCGTAGTCTTTGTGGTGTGTTGTCCGGGGGAGGTAGTCTGTCATTGGCATTGGCTGTTCAACCAATCGTACAAGTCGCTGTCTGGCTCTTCAGCCTGTGCAAATCAGAGCATGAGAAGAGAAACAAAGTGAGCAGCAAATCAATGGTCCCATCGCAAAGTGATGTGATCAGTTCAGTCGCTGTAGCTGCCGCTGTTAGTTCTTTCAAATCGGCTTGGTGTCTCAGGGCCTTTACTGCGTATGAGTGGGTGAAGGGGGAGTCGAATTTTGGCACAACACCGGTAACGCCAGTAAAAAGATGCTTCAAGGTCCATTACTTATGAAACACCTTATATGTACAAATATTCTCCTTTTAGCATTCATTTTTGTTGGCTACTATCCTGTAAATTAAGTGCACAATTAGCAAGTGATGACAAGTTTAGTTGCTTCTAAAATCTCTTTTATATAAATCTCTTCTATAAAAGGGCTTTCAACTAGGAATGGGCAGCTAGACTGTGTTCATTCTTAATTATTATCATTATTCTGTTGCTCCTTCAATATTGCCTATATATTTTCCTTTTTTCACTTTGTAAACCTGTTTTTGCAATACAAAATAATGTTATTTTTTAGTACTACATTTGATGAATCTGTTTGATATTTGTGAAGGTACACACAAATGCACAAATTCACACACGATGCCTTCCAAATGGGATTTAGACCGTTTCTTCTGGCCTTCGGGCCGTTTAATCCACATGTCTGTTCTCTAGGGAGTCTGCCAGCTGCAGAGCAGTGATGAAGATGATGAGGAGTACCTTCACAGGCGTATTGATATCAGGTGGGTATTTTATTTGGCTTCAAAGACTTATTAGACATATTTATAACTCATGAGTGTAAATCATATATATATATATTTTTTTTTAATCCTATTTATGAATGTGCTCTCTGGGTTGTCTCTAGGATAATCCCCAACGACCAGTACTACTGTGGTGTTCTGTATTTCACTGGGAGTGATATCTTTAATAAGAACATGAGAACTCATGCTCTGGAGAAAGGCTTCACCCTCAACGAGTACAGCGTACGGCCACTCGGGGTCACCGGTGAGTCACTGTCAATTTTCAACTCTGTGTGACAGAGCAATTTGGACCCTGTTTCAACTTGATGTAACTCCTACCTATCAATCAAGAATCAATGTCTCTTTCTAATTTAGTTTTGTTATTTATACTCTGTTATTGCTGTCTGTTCTGTAGGAGTGGCAGGCGAGCCTCTGATGGTGGACAGTGAAAGGGACATCTTTGATTATATCCATTACAAATACAGAGAGCCAAAGGAACGCAGCGAGTGAACCAAAAAAGCAGAATCTGCAGGAGAAAATGTTAACAAAACAACTGATTACCTGTACACAAAAAGTGTGAAGCATGTTCATGAATGCGTATGTGTTGGTGTGTTAGTATTCCTTGGAATATTTTGTAATGTTGGAAAGAAAAGCTGTGATGGTTTATTTTATTTGTTTTTTATTGGTTTCTGGTCAAGTCTTAATATGACTTTACTTTAAAAAGAAATCTAAATCCTCAAATTGGCATATTTAAATTTCCAACCAAAGGGAAGCGTGCATCAACGCTGTTAAAGCATTTGTCCCACTTTTTTATTCGTTTTTTATGTTTGTATCTTTATGACAAAGCTGAACAGAAGCCAGCAGTTAATTGAGCATTACCTTGACAAATATTTGTGCATGTACGCAAAAGCATTTTCAATCATGATGTCCTAACACTGCTTTATCATATACCAATTTTGACTGAAATACCTACGCAATACACGATGTGTCTTGGTTTAGTCGTGCATCTCATTATTGTGAAATATTTTGCTTGTTGCCTTGTTTGCTTATCTTGGCAACAGTCGGTGCTCCTGAGACAACTGAACTGATAAGCTGAGCTTCACATATTGTAGCTCTGTCACATTTGCATGGGGTAACCTCATCATTGAGCTCCTTGTGCCTCCCAACAGTTTCAGTATTTTATTTTATAATGAAGATGAAGATTTCTTATTTACCATGTGGAATTTAGACGTCATTAACTTGGGTAGGTCACATGGGTGGATATGATTATGAACACTTAAACCCTATACAGTACCTTTTTTTTCTTTTTCTTTACTATAATTTTTATCCCACGATTTTGCAACCCATTTTCACCCAGTGCCAATTGCCTATGTAATCCTGGCTCTGCTCTCCCTCTGCCGTGCCTGGGGAGACAACGGACTGACCTCATGCTTCCTTCAATGCATGAGTTGTCCAAGTTGTTTCTTTTCACCTGACGGGGGATTTCCCCTGGATGGACGTAGCGCGTGGAAGGAACACGTTATTCCAACCAGCTCCTTTCCCCTCCAAGCACCCCGGCTGGCCAGGGGGAGGCATTATACAGTACTATTGACTGGGGTTCCCCTTTGGCCAGCCCCCCCCCCCCAACAGTAAATCTTGACGAAAGTGAATCCTACTAGACTGATAAGAGTGATTGTTGTATTGTTTCTATGTTAAGTCCAGGTGAATGACAGATTTTAGATTGATAGTGTCTCCATGTTTGGGTGCATTTATGCTTTTTCCACAATTCATTTTAATGTAAGAAGTACTGACTATCTTATGCACTCACATGGCAATATTGGAAAATGTGTGATCTATGTCTGGAAAAATACCCTGCTTGTGTGTCCCCTTACAGTATGCTGTTTATTTTAGTATTTTTATAGTGTTGGGTAATATAATATTGGAGTTGAATCTGTATGTGTGTTTTAGGTCGGCATATTTGTATTTTGCTAAAGGGACAAAGTATCCTTTTTCACAACTTCAATCTTTCAAGTGAACTTAATAGATGCCTTTAACTTGTGATGGCTGGAATCATAGGGTTGTGCTTGCATGTGACAACATTTATGACCAAAAATTAGCAATACATAAAGGTGAACTGCGTTTCCTTGTTTTCAGTATGAGTGAAATAAATACATGATGAAAAGGTTTTAATCCTATTTTGTTTAAAAAAGTTTTATATCCATGACTATAATAACTCATTTGTGAAATATGTTTCTACTTTTTACAATTCGCTGGTGGAAATAATCACAGAAGAGAAAAAAGGAGCCTATCAATAGTAAATCACAATTTCCCCTGAACTGTCCCAATCTTCTGTGAAACGAAAAAGCTCCTTAAAACAGTGTAATATTATGGCAAGTTTATATCTTTCTTACTTCTATAATAGTGGTTTTCTACTCTTCTTATCAAGGTCTACTATTTATTCAGCATTTGAGCCGGATCAGATTTAGCCTCTCAGACCCCAAACTCTTCCATTCTCTAACTGTGTAGACTTCTTGTAACTTTGTAATGCAGATGTTTAACATTAATTTAACTCTTGAGAGCATAAGGGTCCATTTGGTTACTGACTCTCCATCGTTTAGCTGGGGACCACCTGGAACCCCCAGCCCTCAAGGTCCACTGGTTGATGAGTACCACTCTGGGACGGATTAACCCCTGTGAGGGCTCCTGGCTGATAAATCTTTTGGGCCCCCACCCTCCCGACGCGCAGTACCCAGCTCGGATTTTAAGCCATAATGATCATCTGTGGGCCAAGAAAGCACCTGTAGACAACAGAGGAGGGGCCCACACATTTAATTTTTAATTAATGTATACATTTAATAGTAAATTGTCAATGACCACGTGGCCCAGTTCCCCCAAGGGACCCTGGCACGGCCCAATGGTTAAAGGGATATTACACTTTCAAAACTTTTTTTTCGTCTAATCAGGCTTGTATGAACACCCTGAACAGTTTTTAATTTGCTTCATTCAGTATTTAGATATTTGATGTAAATGTTTTCCACCTCCAACACGCCCAGGCCCTCTCCACATACACACCCATTGTAACTTCAAACTCCATTTTAACCATGATAGATTCATTAAAAACACCCATTATTTTTTCTGGTGACTCATAATACCCTCCTAATACGTGAGCAGACCGTGTTTTTTCAATAACTTTTTTCATTTATTTTCAATAAAATATTATTGTATTTAATGTTTTCCATTTTCCCAAAGAATTATTAAAAATAAAAGAAAAGGGTTATTGAAAGAACACGTATTGCTCACGTATTAGGAGGGTATTATGAGTCACCAGAAAAAATAATGGGTGTTTTTAATGAATCTATCATGGTTAAAATGGAGTTTGAAGTTACAATGGGTGTGTATGTGGCGAGGGCCTGGGCGTGTTGGAGGTGGTAACATTTACATCAAATATCTAAATACTGAATGAAGCAAATTAAAAACTGTTCAGGGTGTTCATACAAGCCTGATTAGACGAAAAAAAAGTTTTGAAAGTGATATCCCTTTAATCCAACCTGAGGCCACTTTACCTGTCAGAAAATCAGGGCACAGCTCTCTTAGTGTTTTGAAGTGTTCTTTTTCTCCCTCTTATTTCTATTATTCTAGTTTTGAAAAAAAGTTAATGTTAAATAAGAGATGTGCTAATTGTGCCTGGTATAGTGGTCTAAGGATTAGTTATTTGGCTCAGAGGTGCCGTGTTCAAACCCCAGTCTTCCCACAGGTCACTGCTCTTTTACTTGGACCTTTTCAGGGTTCAAATACAAAATAATTACTCAAGAGCACTCAAAAGTTAGTGAGAGATGGAGTAGTGGTCTTAAGATCAGACTCTCATTGCTGATGGTCCATGTACAAATCTCAATCCTCCTACATTGCTGTTTTACTTTGACATTTTCATGGGTAAAGTACAAAATAATTACTCAAAAGCACCTGAACTTTTTTGGTTGGAGATGGTGTAGTTGTCTGAGCTCTATTACATGGATCTTTTCAAGGTTAAAATACAACTTCAGTACTCAAAAGCACCAGAACACCAGGACACATTTACAGTGAGAGATAGCATAATGGTCTAAGGCTTAGACTCTCAGTTAAGAGGTTCCATGTTCAAATCCCACTCAACCTACAGACCAGCTCAGGACTACATTGACCTTTTTAAGGATAAAATTGTAATTTTTTCCCTCAAAAAGTGGTCTGAAGGCATGTTCATAGGAATTTTATTTTCTGTAAAACTTTTGTTGGACAGAGTTCTTTCAGATATAACCCCCCACCTTTAGCTCTCAGGAAACAGGGGGAGGGACACCCCTCCACAATGGTCCTCCGTGTACCGTGGGCATGGGACTTGAACCTGTCTGAAACCTGCCTGAAGCAGGGACAACCGATCAAGCGACCATACCATTGAGCCACGGCACCTTTGGGCCCTCAACAGGTATCTCCTGGTGCTTTTGAGTTGTTCTCTTCTATTTTAGCCTTGAAAAGGTCAAAGCACTACAGGAATGGATTTGAACATGTGACCTCTGGTTTTGGAGACTGGTGTTTAAACCACTACACCATCTCCCACAGCAGACTTCACCTGGTGCTTTTGAATACTTATTTGTATTTTAACCTTGAAAAGTAACAACAATGATCTGTACGAGAACTCGGATTTGAAAATGAGACCTCAGCACTGAGGGGCTGATCTTTAGACCACTAGAGTAAACCATCTCTCATCAGAGGTATTAACTTTATTCCAAGTAGGAATTGGATTAGAACATGGATCCTCTGAACTGAGAGTCCAATCACTAGTCAGCTAAACCATATGCCAATACAGATATTTTGAGAAGTTCTTTTGTATTTTAATGTTGAAAATGTATTACAACAATGTGGGAGGACTGAGATTTGAACATGGGACCTCTGCACTGAGAGTCTGAACTTTATACAACAACACCATCTCTCACCATACCTGCCAACCCTCCTGTTTTAGCAAGAAGTCTCCTGTTATTTGACCATGTCTCCTGTTCCAGAATGTACCCCAAAACATGAGATTATCACCTTTTCATATTTGTAAGTAGCCTTAGTAGTAGTTTTTTCTTTTTCTTTTACCATTTCTCATTTCACACTTTTTGTGTGATAAGTAGGCTAATGTGTCAAAGACCCACTGATATGCAGCCACGGCCATAATACTGTAGTTCCTTGGCTATTTGATATGGGGGGGGGGGGGGGGGTATTTGATTGTTCTTTTTGTTGAAAGGTATGAGATCTTGCTCTCTCTCTAAAATCAAGGCGAAACACCTGAAAAAAGTGAGTCCCATCAAGGCGAAACACCCAGAGGAAGAAAAAAACTCACGCAAATGAGGTCCAAGTCAGCCTAGAATCTCTCGATTACAGACAGATTGGCCTTCTAGAGGTCTGACTTGGACCTCATTTGCATGAGTTATTTTTTTCCTCTGGGTGTTTCGCCAGGTTTCGCCTTGATGGGACTCACTTAAGAGATGAAACCACAAGCCAGTAGGCTACGTTTAAATATGTATTAGTTGTCCAGGACCGCACGGCCGCTCCCTATGTTATGCCCTGACACCAATGATTTGCAACATCATGCAACTATTATGGCAGTTGCAAAGAGTTGCATTGGTGCGGTTGACCTTGGAACAGTTTTATTGCAAGGAGTTGCATGGTGAATCAGAAGTGTAAAATTCAATAAAACACAGGAAAAAAAATATATATGTTAAGATTAAGTTCTTGGGGGAGGACCCTCAGACCCCGTTTAGGGAATCTCCCCCCTACCCCCTTAAAAGAAAATAGAAATAGAAATCGTATTGGTTCTAACATTCCAATGTTGCCAAACCTGCATATGGTCTAGTGGACTGATGATTGGTCTCTCAGTTTAGAGCAGACATGTTCAAATCCCAGTCCTCCCATAGGTCTCTGCTCTTTTACTTGGACCTTTTCAGGGTTCAAATACAAAAGAATTACTCAAGAGCACTCAAAAGGTAGTGAGAGATGGAGTAGTGGTCTTAAGATCAGACTCTCATTGCTGATGTTCCATGTACAAATCTCAATCTTCCTACATTGCTGTTTTACTTTGACATTTTCATGGGGAAAGTTCAAAATAATTACTCAAAAGCACCTAATGTTTTTCAGTTGGAGATGGTGTAGTGGTCTAAAGATCAGACTTCAGATGCAGGGGTTCTGTGTTCAAAACCCAGTCACCCTACTAATTGCTGCTCTATTACATGGATCTTTTCAAGGTTAAAATACAACTTCAGTACTCAAAAGCACCAGATCACCAGAACACCAGGACATTTACAGTGAGAGATAGCATAATGGTCTAAGGCTTAGACTCTCAGTCAAGAGGTTCCATGTTCAAATCCCACTCAACCTACAGACCAGCTCTGGACTACATTGACCTTTTTAAGGATAAAATTGTAATTTTTTCCTCAAAATTCTTCCAGTGGTCTCAAGGCATGTGGGTAAGAATTTTATTTTCTGTAAAACTTTTGTTGGACAGAGTTCTTTCAGATATAACCCCCCACCTTTAGCTCTCATGAAACAGGGGGAGGGACACCCCTCCACGATGGTCCTCCGTGTACCGCGGGCATGGGACTTGAACCTGTCTGAAACCTGCCTGAAGCAGGGACAACCGATCAAGTGACCATACCATTGAGCCACGGCACCTTTGGGCCCTCAACAGGTATCTCCTGGTGCTTTTGAGTTGTTCTCTTCTATTTTAGCCTTGAAAAGGTCAAAGCACTACAGGAATGGATTTGAACATGTGACCTCTGGCTTTGGAGACTGGTGTTTAAACCACTACACCATCTCCCACAGCAGACTTCACCCGGTGCTTTTGAATAATTATTTGTATTTTAACCTTGAAAAGTAACAACAATGATCTGTACGAGAACTCGGATTTGAAAATGAGACCTCAGCACTGAGAGGCTGATCTTTAGACCACTAGCGTAAACCATCTCTCATCAGAGGTATTAACTTTATTCCAAGTAGGAATCGGATTAGAACATGGATCCTCTGAACTGAGAGTCCAATCACCAGTCAGCTAAACCATATGCCAATACAGATATTTTGAGAAGTTCTTTTGTATTTTAATGTTGAAAATGTATTACAACAATGTGGGAGGACTGAGATTTGAACATGGGACCTCTGCACTGAGAGTCTGATCTTTATACAACTACACCATCTCTCACCATACCTGCCAACCCTCCTGTTTTAGCAAGAAGTCTCCTGTTATTTGACCATGTCTCCTGTTCCAGAATGTACCCCAAAACAGGATTATCACCCTTTTTCATATTTGTAAGTAGCCTTAGTAGTAGTTTTTTCTTTTTCTTTTACCATTTCTCATTTCACACTTTTTGTGTGACAAGTAGGCTAATGTGTCAAAGACCCACTGATAGCCTATGCAGACACGGCCATCATACTGTAGTTCCTTGGCTATTTGATATGGGGGGGGGGGGGGGGGGGGGGATTTGATTGTTCTTTTTGTTGAAAGGTGTGGGATCTAGCTCTCTCTCTAAAATCAAGGCGAAACACCTGAAAAAAGTGAGTCCCATCAAGGTGAAACACCCGGAGGAGAAAAAAAAACTCAAACGAGGTCCAAAATCTCTCGATTACAGACAGATTGGCCTTCTATAGGCCTGACTTGGACCTCATTTGAATGAGTTTTTTTTCCCTCCGGGTGTTTCGCCTTGATGGGACTCATTTTTCTCTGGGTGTTTCGCCTTGATGGGACTCACTTTTCTCCGGGTGTTTCGTCTTGATGGGACTCACTTTTCTCCAGGTGTTCCGCCTTGATTTTGGGACTCACTTTTTGGGGATTTTTTGGTACTATTTTGGGACTCACTTTTCTCCGGGTGTTTCGCCTTGATGGGACTCACTTTTCTCCGGGTGTTTCGCCTTGATTTTGGGACTCGCTTTTTGCGGGATTTTGGGACTCACTTTTCTCCGGGTGTTTCGCCTTGACGGGACTCAATTTTCTCCGGGTGTTTCGTCTTGATGGGACTCACTTTTCTCCGGGTGTTTCGGCTTGATGGGACTCACTTTTCTCCGGGTGTTTCGCCTTGATTTTGGGACTCACTTTTTGGGGGATTTTAGAACTCACTTTTCTCCGGGTGTTTCACCTTGATGGGACTCTCTGGGCCCTATTATGATCCAGGTCTTATGCCTTATGCCTTAACTTCTTTGCCTTTTTTTACTATTTTGTTTTAGTTTTTTAAATACTTCAAATAGCTGATCTGCAAGTTCACAACGTGCAGATGTAGATCAGCATTTGAAGTATTTAAAAATGTTTTTCAAAATAGTGAAAAAAAGGTAAAGAAGTTAAGGCATAAGGCATAAGACCTGGATCATAATAGGGCTCTCTGGGTTTCGTCTTAATGGGACTCACTTTTTTCCAGGTGTTTCGCCTTGATTTTGGGACTCACTTTTAGGGGGATTTTGGAACTCACTTTTCTCCGGGTGTTTCACCTTGATGGGACTCACTTTTCTCTGGGTGTTTCGCCTTGATGGGACTCACTTTTTTCACCTTGATTTTGGGACAGTAGGGTGCAAGGAACTCCACAAGGAGGGTCTGAGGTTCCCCCCAAAACTTCTTAACAGAAATATAATATTTCCCTGTGTTCTGTTACATTTTTTACATGTTTGATACTTTTATCAGGCTTGCACGAGGGTACAATTTCAGCCTTAAAATGCCAAATGGTGTACAGATTTGATGCAAAGTAAGACATCTTTTGACTTCTCATCTTTTTAAGTCACTGTCCGCTGCGCCAGCACAGCGAGGTCATCTCACAATGCTTTCTGGACTGGTTTTGAAGTTATTCTGCTGGAAATCAGTCTTTAAAGTAAGATCTTCAGTGGGGCTTGTATCATTAGCTCAGTATCCTAACTCATTAAGCCACTTGCTGCTTGAAACCTCATTGTCTTTTTTCTTATTAGACGAACAACAAACAAATTGTGTGAATTTCTCCTGGAGGTGTCAAACTCCCAAAATTCACCAGAACACTGGAAAGTACATCTACTATGTTAGTTTTTTTATGGGGGAGGACCCCCAGACCCCCCCTTAAAGGGTGGGGCCATTGCATGCCGTCATACACAGATATTAGTCATGACTGCATTATTATTAAAGATGGGTCTTACATTGCTTAAGTCATCAAAACAATTTCTGTGCGCCTACTTTTTACAGTCATGACCCCCCCCCCCCCCCCTCTCCTGTTTTCTGACGGGCTGAGGTTGACAGGTATGGCTACATCAGGAATGGTGCATCTTGTTTAAAAATAGATCTCTGTTTTATGACACCTGGTTTGGTAATAATAATTATTATCTGTGTAAATCAGTTACTTGACAGGAATGGCGTATTGTTAAGTTACTCTGAGTTTCTTGGTACCTTTGACTTCTATCATCTACCATCAGAAGCAGCTAGTGTTTGATGCTAGCTATCTACGTAGGCGTGAACATTGTTATTTACTAAGGTTGTCAGGGTAACGAGCTGAGGCTATGGGCGCAAGGCATGATGGTTGGAAACAAAATGCTGACAGAAATGCCAGGGAACACAGCCTAAACGGACCAATGGCAGCGCGAGGTACGCTAATAGCAGCCAATGGGATGCGTTCAACACAGCATCCTACGGCAGTCACACACCCACTTTACTTTTGTGTCAACCACTTCGCGGGAGTTGTCGCCGAGAGAAGAGTCGTCCCTTTAAAGAAGACAAGCAATCTACTGCGAGGAAATAACAGGTAAATCAAAAATGCATGAGCATCTGAATAGGTTGTTTCCTTTATTAATTATATACATTTGAATACAGAACAGTCAAATCCGTAGATGTGGTCTGACAGTCAGCGATGGCCTTTTTTTGGTTGCTCAGGCTAGCGTTTAGCGCTCATATTTTGTGTTCATTCATTGGATTGCTGTGTGCATGGTCCATGGTGGCGTGGTTCTCTGCTAAATCCCACCGGGCCTTTTGCAATTTTCAAGTCTTTATTTGTTGCTTTATTTGAGCAGAGAAGCGTAAACACGCGTGTTTGGTCATTTTATTATTATTATTATATTGCCGAGTTGCAGTGCAATTTACAAATACAGCCTGGTGGTGTGTGAGGACTGTGTGCGTCTTTTTTTTTGTTTTTATAACCTAAAGAAAACATACGATTGACCAAGTGTCCTCCTGCTGCGTATCCATAGAAACTACAGAGCATCATCTAGAATAGATGCTGCTGGAAAGTGTTATGCAACAACACGAGTAGATATGGCCAGTTTCACTGGATGTCATGCGTTACTCATTATGTAACGTTAACTAGCTTACTCATACTCTGTGCATTAAATTTCCCAATGCTGCAATCCATAACTTTAATGTCCATTCCGGGATTTGAGCTCTGCGGTCTCCCTCATGATGAGACCAAAATAGTGTTCTATGGCAACACCCGCTTAGGCAGGGGCCAGGGCAGCCAGGGAGATGTTGATCATAGTTTCAGGCAGTACTAGTTGTCAACCAGTAGGTGTCCTACCCGACACACACACACCCAGTCCAAAATTATCAACAGAAGGGTAGAACACCTCCAATCTTTATTTGTTTTTTGAGCTGTTTATTCTGTACTTTTTCTACCCTTTCTCCCTGAAACTACAAAGGATGTCACTTGCACAAAAAAAAAAACAATACCCAAATGTGATGTGACAAACAATGTTCTCATTCAGCTGAATGAACACATGTATTAACATACCCTAGGTACCATACATGTTGGCTACATTTGTATTCTTAAATAAATAATGGCAGCAGCTTTAAAACCCCCAGTGCAGTAATTCCCCTATGTAGAGTTTATCATTAAGAACTATTTGGCTGTCTAGTGAGTAGCATGTCTGTGCAAGTCAATCAATGCTCTTGAGTGTGAAGAAGTTTAATGCCCCCTGCTGTTTTTTGGTTTCCCACAGCAACGACAAACATGTCTGACAGAAAGGCAGTGATCAAAAATGCAGATATGTCCGAGGACATGCAGCAAGATGCAGTGGAGTGTGCCACACAGGCCCTGGAGAAGTACAACATCGAGAAAGACATTGCTGCATACATCAAAAAGGTAACAAACAAGAAATTCTCAAATTTACCCATACAGGTTCAGTTTGGTTCCATTTGTACCCTCAATTATAAATGGATAAATTAACACTTGTGTTAAATATAAAATCTGTTCAATCTCATAAGACTACACTAGAAATATTTTTGTTTTACTGTGTATGTGTTGATTTATATTATATACCTGCCTATTGAAATAAAATGCCTTGTGAATTACTAGTTATATGCACATAACTAACCAATCTGTGCATTGCATTAGTCAAACATCCTATTGTCATTCACCTCGTATTTGCAGTTCTTTATTAAGGCAATGGTAGATGCATAATAGTTCATTGTAGATGTTACATACTCAGGTTAATATGGGCAGTTGGGCACCACTGTCTACATAATATGTTGTAAATTATAATAAAATGAAGGCTAATTTGGGGGCTGTGGTTTATTTTGGTCATACCCTTAACCACTTTAAACCGGACATCCCTATTTTGGGCATGTCTAGTCGAAGATGAAACATTTCAGGAATGGCAAACATACCCAAGCTGACAAAATATGCTGCGCTGAGCTTGTACCTGTAAATTGGCTATTTTTCGCTGTTCATTACATGAAGAATACAGTGCTTACTGTAAAGCTAGCTTCTACAGGTGATTCACTGGTATTCTCTCCCCCCACACAGGAGTTTGATAAGAAGTACAACCCCACCTGGCATTGCATCGTTGGGAGGAACTTCGGCAGCTACGTTACTCACGAGACCAAGCATTTCATCTACTTCTACTTGGGCCAGGTTGCCATTCTGCTGTTCAAGTCCGGCTAAGGGAAATGCACTCCCATAACACCAACTGACCATTATTTACTGACTGATTTCGACAGAAAGGCTCTATCATTCCTGATCAAGGGGCACTGCCTTTTTCTGTGCTGCTTTCTACTTTGTTGAACTTCTTTGTTTTTGGAGGAGAAAAAAAAAGAAAACCATGGCCATATAAGAGAAATGAAACATGTATTTATTTTTTTGTCTTCTGTTTCATTAGGTGTGACCAATTTTTTTTTCTAATTAAAGCATTATGGTTTGGCTGTCTAGGAGCATTTCTGTAGTAGTCTTTCTTTTAGTCATCGCACCATTGTACACACATTCAATTGAGGTTTTACATGGGCAGCAAGTTGCCCTGTCAACCCATTTTTGCTGCATGTATAGCGAGAATTAACTGGTTCTCAAATACACAAGCCCTCGAAGCTATCTTGTATCTGCCATTTTAGAAAATCTTGTTTTAAAATCTTCTGGGGATCCATGGCATTTTAATTTCAGATAGTCCCATCCAAAATATTTTGGGAAAATTGAAGACATCTGCCTAGTTTTAATTTGTAAAATGCCTGGACCAAGATCTGATACTGAATGTTTTTCATGTTACAAGGTTGTCAATGCTTTACATGAAAATGATGAAAAGTATTCAAACACTGTCATAGGTGATATGGAAAAATAACAGTTTTACAAGCTGTATCGTGATACACCATCTTATTGCTTTGCTAATTCTTACCAAGTTAATTGTACAACCACCTACAAGGTAAAGAACTAAAAGAAACAGACCATTTAGACCAATGCAGGTTTTAACATTCTGCAGTTTTCTCAGGTTTTTTCTATGGCTCTGTGCATCACGATATATACAATCTCAGAAAAGGCATATCGACAGTTGTAACAATATTTTACCATATCACCTACTGTCATCATGGCGGCCTTTACAATATACTTCCCAATTCTAGCCTAATCTCACGTAGCCAGACAATTTCACAAGTCTACCTCCCGAAAGCCACAAAAGGAAAAATCTGTACTAATTTGACTATTAGCAAGCTATAATATAAGCTTTGATTCAGGACAAATTTAGTGGGAGAAATGTGAAAAAGGTGTTAACTTCCGGCAGAAGCGTGAAAATTTGCACCTAGGGGTATTTTTGTGCGCCGAATTCAAAAATTGGCGGATCCAAGCACTTTTCTCAAATTCACTTACAGGGAAAAAAAAGACCCCCCAAAAATACTCTTTAAGTAGCATGTGAGGGGTCTATCTAGGGGGTTTTCATGATTCTGAATCCATTCCAAGCATTTGTTTTGCACAAAAAAACATTCCTTGGTCAAGAAATGGACCCCACAAAACTATGGTTTAGTGAGGAGTCATCACTTTTCAATTAGAGCCACCAGATCCCACGGGAAAAGTGCTTGGGACCGCCAATTTTTGAATTCAGCGCACAAAAATACCCCTAGGGGCAAATTTTCACGCTTTCTGCCGGAAGTGAACACATTTGCCTTTTTTTGTGAAGTGGGGAGGGGGCGTCATATCCCCTTTATCACGATTTTCTTCCGTGCTCTAGACTGGCATTTGAAAATTGTGGAAGGCAGTCTGGCTGGCGAGATTATTGAAAGCCTAATTAGTGATACAATTGGTAGATACAATTCAACAAGTGGCCAACTAAAAAAAACAATACAACTCAACAGGAGTACTCTTTATTTATAACACATTTAGAAAACCAGCTTGTGTGCATAGACACCATTGGACAGGCAGAAGCTTGAGCGCAGGTAATCCTTCAGGTGAGGGACTTTCTTAATGGCGGGCAGAAGCTGGGAGTCCACAGCTTTCTGGTCCTCCTTCCTCTGCTCGGTCAGCTGGTACTTCTGTAGTGGGAGATCGGAAATGAGAGAAATTAGTAATGTTTCAATACATTGTAAAAAACGGTACAAATGAATATTTCAAGATGTGGACAATTCACCTCCTTCTCTGTATCAAAGATGTCTCCCTCCTGATGACGGGGCTTCCTCAGCCTCTTCTTCTTGAAGTAGGCGTCACTCAGAGTGTGGGGAACCTTCACGCCAGAGATGTCAACTTTGGTGTTTGTAGCAATGACAAATTTCTGGTGTGCCCTACGCAGGGGAACTCTGTTTATGGCAAGGGGGCCTGAGGGTTAAAAAGAAAACATGTTAAGAGTCGCAGGGTTTACCACTTAATACATAGTAAACAATGCTTCTGTACAGTCAGACCTGTCCATGCCAAATTTCCATACAAAAAAAATATCTCCAAGCTCAGAACAGCTTCTAGATCTATTCCTGCCTTTAAATGTCTGTTAAATTTAGATTGTTGTGACCACTCGGGGTGCTCTAGTCTAGATTACACTGTAAAGCCAACAGAAACAATGCACGAAAGACAAAACATTAAATACATTGTACACAAATAATTTTAGATCATGAAAATGTAGTTGTCCTTACCACTGACAAGCAGGAGACCACTTGCGAGCATCTTCAGGAACACAACACGCTGAAATGTAGGAGACAGTAAACCGTTAACACAGCATAACATACTCCACTAAGACCTGTACACTTTCCCCCCCATCATTTAAGCTCTAAGATGTTGGATTCTTAAAGGAGTAGTTCACCACTTTTCAACCTGTCTTGAGTGTCTTCATATAATAGGTCCTCACTAATGTTCATAATAAAATAGCACAATTTGTTTCTATTCAGTCTGGGTCTCATAGGAGAGCTGTCAAATCCTTCTACCGGTGACATCATCGTTTGACAAAAAAAAAAAGTAAATAATATTTTTGGGGAAAAAAATATATATTTAGATTTTTATTATCACAAGAACAATGGCTTCCACTTTAACATTGCAACTTTTTCAGGAATAGAAAGCCTGCAGTTTCTATTAACTTGCATTTCCCATTGATGATGTCACCGGTAGAAGGATTTGACCCACCCACAGCTCTCCTATGAGACCCAAACTGAGTAGTTTTTTTTTAAAATATATTTTATCATGAACATTAGTGAGGACCTATTATATGAAGATAGGTTGAAAAGTGGTGGAGTGCCCCTTTAAGTGCCTCTAGAGCACTTCCCTGAACATCACAAACCAAACAACTGGAATTAATGCCTCACCAAATTACGAGAGCTTGACATAGCAAGCCAAATTATTTTAGGAATAAAATCTGCTTCACACATGCCAATTGAATTATCTAAAGGGTCCTCTTCCTCTCCATTTCAGAGCTCACACAATTCATGTTGTTTATAGCAGCTGAACTCAGGTTCAGTGTGTGGGCTCAGTTGTATGGCTCCATAACTTGCCCACGCAGCATTTGTGAGAAGAGGGATTACATCTCTAGGAGAAATGGCATGTGTATCACAACAGTTTATCAATCTCAAGATTAAGCCATTGGATGGATGTCCATTTAATGTACTGTAGTTAAATCGAATAAGTATTTAAAGTACACACTCAAAGATAAAAGCATTGTCCTTTTAAGTCAGTACCTGCTTCATACAAGTAGATATAACTCAATGCTATACTCAATACCTCTGATGAAATTGCATGAGTTAGATTTCCAATAATTTGTAAAATAAAAAAATTAAATGTCATGCAAGTCTGTTTAGTTGCTGTCATGTAGAAACCTTAAAGGGGAAGACCACCCATTTTCAATATTGAAATATGTCATTAATATACCATAAGCCCCTTTTCGACTGCAGTGTTAGCACCACACCACACAATTTGTTTCTTACCACACTCGGTAAGAAACAAATTGACCCTTTTAACTGTGATTATAATACAATATAAATTAGTATTTCAACTATCCTAATTATAATGCACTGTAATGGATTATAACTGTGATTATAATACATTATAAAGTATTAATGTATTACTATGATAATTAAAATACACTATAATAGATTATAATAGTGGTTATAACACAATAGAATCTATTATCATGTATTACAACTATATCCTGGTGGTCTAAATGAAAAGTCAGTGATTGATCAGTCATTATGAAGTGTTTGGCCCTGTTTGGCCTAGCTCAGACCTACTCTAGAGTGGATACTTTTTAGTACCCTGTTTAGTACCACTTTCACACCACTCTACCCAGCTCCTTGTAGTGGAAAACCTGGCACAAGTGGGCGGTGTGGAGTGGTGTGGAGTTGGGCCAGTGGAAAATGGGCTTTAGAGGAGTTGTGTGGAAATAGAAAAAAGTTCCCCCCCTTCTGTGTTGCCTAGAACTGGAGGATTGATTTTGGGGTTTGTATTGTAAAGTACAATGTGTGATGTCATCAAGTTGTACTTTACAATACAAACCCCAAAATCAATCCTCCAGTTCTAGGCAACACAGAAGAGGGGGAACTCTTTTTCTATTTCCACACGCTTTTTTCCCCCTTTTTTTTTTTTAAATGTCAATCTACAAGCTCACAGCATTATGATGTGTTGAGCTTGTAGATGGCCAATTTTGCTATGTTTGGGACAACATAAAAGTTGTTTCTGCCCGACAGCAACGATATCCAAGAAACGTGCCGACGGCACCAAACGTATTTCCAAGTAGTCCTTACCTTTCCACGGTGACGACCGGTGAGCAAAATGAGGACAGTTCCTGGGGTGATGGTGGCACGCAGTCTCCTCTTGTGCTGGCAGAAGGGCTTCTTGCCGTGGCTCTTAAGCTTGCGGGGAACATCCTCTGTTGGGTAGTAGCGGGGCTCCAGTAGGGAACACAAACCAAACTTATTTTAAGGGCCAAACAGCACATAATATACAAACAAGTTTACATCTAATCCGTAGGTCAGAATACTGTTGGCACAACCTATGGTTAGAAATCCAAGAAATGATGCCGTATATTGCATTTATGTTTCAATTTTATTGAGGGGTCCATTTCAGGGTGTGATCCAAGTGCTCTGTGGGTTATTTTCAAACACAACCTTTCATTATCGGGTGTATGCTCAATGACATGTCATTGTTTTGATGTCAATATTTACACATAATTGATCAGAATTGGATTTAGATATAAAGTCTTTAGTTTCCCTTCCAACTTTCAGATGCACTAGAAACCTAGACTGCTCACAGCATTGATAACAAGTAACAACTTCCACAGATCCTTACCACCAGCAAGGTAACATAATAAAATCACACCTAACGATCCAAAACTGACCAGCTGCAACCATGTGAAATAAATGTAATGATGTGAGGTGACAATGTCAAAAAGTACAGACAATTTACTTGAAACTGACAAGACTTATAGACTCACCAATTTGCGCAGCTTGACAACGCGGGTGCCTCCATTCTTGTCTCCTCCAACAGTCTTGACAACGGTAGCTTGTGGCCTCACAGCCCTCACCTTCAGCTTCTTCTCGGGCTACATAAGACCAAGATGCTAATTAAATAAAAATACTGCGCGCACACACACACACGTAGCAAATATGTACATTTGGTTCTCAAAGTGGATTCCAAGGACTCTGGGTTCCTTTAGGGGGGTCTAAATTGACCTATACAAGTCTTACAGACCAACTCTGACAGAGTACAAATGGAACCAAATGAACCTTAACAGGTTCTTTTGGTTCCATTTGTACACTGTCAGAGTTAAGGGGAGACCTTGACATTTTTAAGTTTGAGAAACACTGGTATACATTACAATTTGAGACACACACCTTGGTTTCTGTGGTCTTGGTCTTCCTCATGTACATAGCCCTGCGGGCGTACATGGCAGACCGAGAGTAGCGGCCAATGCCACGGGCCAGAACCGGGTTCCGGCTGCAGTGCCGCTTCTTGGCAACCTTCTTCTTATCGCCCTCTGCCATCTGGGGAAGAGGGGGTGAAGAGATAAAGCCACCATTAGTTTTGAATTTGACCAACAGTAATTCTGAGAGGTCAGTCTGCAAGTCAGTTTGCAAACAGACTAGTTTGAATAAGCTGATTGCACCTAAATTAATATGTAGGTTAGGATAACCACATGAACCATCAGCTTGCAAACTTGACTGATTTCTCAAATGTACAGTTTGTTTTTCTCAATGAATAGAGTACAAAGGACACCAATGTATACAAGCTATAGAGCTTTCTTAGGTTTAAAATCCTTTTAGCGGATGTATCTGAACTGTACCGTCCTTTTCCTGTGCAAACTGCTAATAAAGTATTCAATAATAAATAAATATCAAACACATACACACGTATTAGCACGGTAGCATAGCATGCAACATTTCCGTTCTTATGAAGTTCACGCCACGAAAACACAAAAAGTATTTGAGACTGACCACTGGCAATGATTTGCATGACTTCTAAATTCTAACATATTTACGGGGGGAGTTCATTTTAATGCCAACACACAACCACATGCACACCCAATTCTGAGGCATGACACTGTCAGGCACACGTTAACTGCCTCAGTGTCACTGCCATATTAGCTAGCTGCTAGCGACTAGAATGGCAAGCAGCCCATCATTATACAACATTGATAAAGCACTTTAGTTTAACAGCAAACAAATAAACAGGTAGCTGTTGGTAAAACAGCTCTAATGCTCAGCAAGTCCGGTGGCTAAAACAGAGTTCAATGTAAGAACGCGTCCTGATAGCACGAAGGCTAGCCGGTGGGCCTAAAGAACAGCGATAAACCTAACACTTTATTATGGAGTCATTATGTGTTGAAATCACACAATAATCATATCAAACGGATCCTAAGAACATATACTTTAGGTTATCCGTGTTGGTATAGAGTGATGATACTGTAAAATTAGAGATGAAAACAGATGTGTTTTCCTTCTACGGTATGGAAACGGGGCCATTCTTACCTTTGCTACGAAAAAGACCGACTTCCGGGGAAGTTACGTATATAAGGACGCGCCGACGTAAACAGCGTTCCAAGGTTTTCATGGTCTTTGTAGTCCAAATAAAATCACGTTGAAGGCGCTGTCTTGCTGTCTATTTATATATAAATATATATTTGTTTTCTTCTTTTATTTTATGGTTTATGCATATTTGATGCCAAATCCCTTAGACTTAGAGAACACATTAAACAAAAAATACTTGTTTATTTTAGCTTTCATATACTATTTATAAATGAAGATTTAGAAGATAAAAAAGTTAGTCAGTTGTCAGGGATATACCAGAATATATATTTTATATTATTTTAATATAAACTTTATTCCAGACACACAGCGGTTTCAAAGTAAAATCATTAGAATACATCTTTCCACAAAATGTGTTATGGGGACATTGCCAGAACACAGAAATTCTTTCTTAATGTTACTAAAATGAACTTCCCATACTTTATTGGTAATTGATAAGATACCTTTTAGTTCAGCACAATCATGGATGCAAATTACATTTTGGAGTAATTATTCGGCAGCTAAGATTATTCATGTTATTGATGAAGCCATGAAAACAAATGTAATTCTCTATAAAATGGGTTTTAAAGGTGTGTAAAACATTCTGCAGAAACATCAAGGCAGATTTCTGAACAATACAACATATTTAAATATATTGAAAGTTATTCTTTAAATGCAATTGGCTTACTAAACATACTAGTGTATGCCGTACTGCATAGTCATTGACATAGTGTGGTTAACAGAATTATTTTTGACTGAGCCAAAGAAATGAGCAATCATTTAATCTAATATACATCTACATCTATGCATCTAATATAACAACAACATTCCACTTCTTTATTTTTTTATTGAGATTTCTTTTACAGAAATAAAGTCCTTTACTGGCACCTTAATTGTTGGGCACAGATCCTTGATGTACTGTAGCATGATAAACAAAATTCTAAGGCAAAGATGAAATCTAGAGGCATGTTCTTGTCATAAAAATAACCGATTCACTCCGACACAAGACATACAGTACATGAGCCCCCCCAAGCTTACCATGGTTACCCCATACAGAACCCCATACAGAACAAGACAATGTGAGCAAGTTAGCCAGTATTTATACAGTATGTTCATAACGCTTCTGAGCAAAATGGAGTGAGTCGATTTTCAAAATAAATATAGCACTCGTGACAAATGTATCAGTCTGAGGTAATAATAGAAGGAGTTTGAATGCTATTGCTGTTATGTGTCAGGAAAAACAGCCATTAGAGCACGAGATGTGAGGAGATGAGGGTGATTTTATAGGTTGTGTAAAAAACATTTTGGTGCCAATATTGTTAGTATGGGTCAATGGGTCAATACATAATGTTCTTCTGTGAGTGGACGGTGTAGTCTTGGTCTTCTCTGATGTGATATATTCTTCAAGGCACAAACAGTGGTAGTAGAAGTTTGCTCACTGAGTGTTTTCCAGGATGATGGCAATGCCTTGGCCACCACCAATACAGGCAGAACCAATAGCGTACTTTCCACCTCGTCGCCTGTAGGAAAGGGGGAAAAAAACTGATATTACTATGAGCCGTTGCACGACTGAAAAATGGTACATTGTTGGGATGTACTTCAGTACAGGTACAGCATGTGCTGGGAATGACAAGGACACCTGAGCTCGTGAGCCAGGTGGGCAGTGATGCGTGCTCCAGATGCCCCAAGAGGATGTCCAATGGCGATAGCTCCACCATTCACATTGGTTTTCTCTAGGTCCAGTCCAAGGGCTTTTGAAACTGCTAGGAATTGGGGAGCAAACGCCTCGTTCACCTGTACAAAGCAGAAGGAGATTCTGAGGACCTTCATAATCACTCCCAGAACATTAATGTAGGTGAAAGGTACTGTGTATGTACAGTAACTGAAGTAAACTGAAGTAGCTAGCAAGTTAGGAATCTGTTCAGAATCAGTTGCCTCAAGAAGTTTTGGCCTTACCTCCACAAGATCCATGTCGTTGATAGAAAGGCCAGCTTTTTTAAGAGCTTCTGTGATGGCTGGAACTGGGCCTATTTAATAAAAGATTAGAGCGAGTTACAGACACAAAGCGGACCTAAAATGTAATTTTTCGTTCAGATCAATACATTTGGATGTTTTTCTTAAAGGTTGTGGCTCCAAAACCGGTAACCAATTGATACAAGCTCTGAATCTGGTCATTTAAGGTCACACAATGTCATTTGCTCACTGCCCTCCCAAATACTACCCTGACCTTGTCCTTAACCATACCAAACCCATGACTAACCATCTCTAAATGAATGCTCAAACATAAACATTTCAATGGTATACCTCTCATCAGGTCAGCCTCACACAGCTTTGACGGTTTGCGTAATGCATTATGTGTATGATGCTGCCTGTTCCCCATGGTCACTGAACTAAATATTGGATCTGATCGCAACAAGCCACACAATATTCCCAAGATTTTCATACTAAAATGGCTTTTTTCAGAGAGACAAATCAAGAGAAAATCTACTTTATTATCAACCTTTCTCTAACCTAGCAACAAACTCTCGAGGGATTCAACCCTAGTAAACATTGGACATTCACGAGATTTGTCGTCAGATGCCGCACTTAGAAGGCCATTTGTAGGATTTGTGTACCGCCGCTAGTGGCTACAATCGGGTCGAGATGGTGTATATTCATAAATTAACCATCTTTGCTACAGCAAACAAGACTCACCAATTCCCATGATGCTTGGGTCACATCCTGACACATGATAGGCCACTATTCTGGCCAATGGAGAGAGCTTATGTTCTTTCACAGCATCCTCACTGGCAATCACCACAGCAGCGGCCCCATCAGATACTCCCTGGAGACGTGGAAAAGGAATTTGTGTTTTCTAATTGCAGCTATAATGTATATCATCATGCACAAGTGCATTTAAGAATCATTATTAGCAGTGTGTTTTGAAAGTCTAAATTGTGATCCAAATGGAAAAAAGGAATACACTCCACCCAAGACAAGTCAAACATTGCAGTTCCGTAATATTAGTTAGAACTTAGGCCATTCAATTTTCGAACAGCATTGGTGTAAAAAAAAAAAATAATATAATATTTTGAGTTCTGTTGGGATGAGTAAGATTTAGTGTTCTGTGCTCACTGATGCATTGGCAGCGGTAACAGTTCCTCCCTTCTTGAAGACTGGAGCAAGCTTAGCCATCTGTTCCAATGTGGTCTGGGGACGAGGGTGTTCATCATGTGTCATAGGCACCTTGCCCTTCTTGGCCTTCACGTCGATGGGTGCAATTTCTGCTGTATAATGACCTGCCTCATGAGCTGCAGATAGACAAAGATAAAAATGAAGATAAAAATGTAACTAGTTTGGATGCATGCATAGTATTCATATTGCGTGTGTGTGTGTGTGTGTGTGTGTGTGTGTGTGTGTGTGTGTGTGTGTGTGTGTGTGTGTGTGTGTGTGTGTGTGTGTGTAAATTACTGGATAAAGTAGCTGAGCTAGACCAGGAAGAAACTTAAATGAATGCCCTGCTACAGCATCAGACAAAAGACTATTGGATTCCTTGTAACATGTTATTTTTACCATTTCCTGAAAAGTAACAGTTTTGTTAACTCCTGAGAGATGATACAGTATACCGTATGTGTACAGTAATCTGACAACATAACTATTGGTAATGTAGCTGCACAGACCTGCCTTCCACCTCTGTTGGGTCTGGTGTGCAAACTTGTCGCACTCTTCTCTGGTGATCTGGTATTTCTCTGCCAGGTTTTCTGCTGTAATGCCCATAGGGATCTTGATGTGCAGGTCCGTGAGCCCTGCCCACAGTGTGTCCTCCAGCTGTGAAAGTTTAAACACAACCACATTTCTATAGCCTGGTGGCAGCCAAGGTAGACATCTGTCTGAAACAGGCAAGCTTCATTACAATGTTAGAAGTTGGAGTTTTCATGTAATACAATTATGTTCATGTCCACACCAAGTCCTATCTAAAATCCTACCTATAGTGGAGATTTAAGGAAATTTGCAAAAAACAACAACAACAAAATCACAAACCTTGAGGTCAAATCCAAACCTGGTGCCAAATCTTATGTTGCGAACCGCGTAGGGTGCCTGGCTCATACTCTCTGATCCACCACACAAGACAACCTCTGATTCTTTTAGGCAGATCTCCTACAAACACATATCATTATAATTATAATCAGAACTTGGGTTTACTCTATAACAGACCACACCACCTTGGTAGTAGCATCCGTTGCCCCCCACCTCTCCTTTTTCTTTAAATATACCTTTCGCTGCTACTGAGCTGATAGGTATACTATGTCTTACTGATGAATTGAGTACAACGTGTTATCCTTTTAGCATTATAACTTTTATAATGCTCATGAAAGTGGAATAAATCATTGTTTTGATAAACTGTTTTTTCCCCCTTCTCCCCACTGCCAATTTCCCCTGTGTACAGTATATATATAGTCCATGTCACTGCCAACTCCTACAGTCTACATGTTGTTCTTGGGAAGAGTGCAGTCAATCACTTCTCCTCTGATACACGTCGTCATCGTGTCTGCATCGTGAACAGGTGCCACGACTAACCCAACTTGTAGGAGTTGCTAGTGCTGTGACATAAGACGGCCAATTTTATTCCTTGGGACAGAGTGACCCCCTTACAGGCGGCAATCTCATTCGGAGCCAAAGCATTAACAATGTGCCGGTAGAACATCTGTTAATGGCAAAGCTTACCTGAGCACCATTGATTATGGACTGAAAACCAGATCCACACAGCCTATTCACAGTAAGAGCAGGTACCGGGATTGGCACGCCACACCTGAGACCCACATGGCGTGCAATGTAAGGTGCATCTGCTGAGCTCTGAAACAGAACGATAAGCACAACATTAATCCAGAGAAGTAAAAACATGAGATCAAAACAGAAGAGACAGGAGAAGGGAGTGTCGCAAGCAGTGTCGCAAGCATTACAATTCATATAGAAATCAAACCTGGACAGCAGGTTGAAGTTACACTTTATGGTAATTTGGTCACAATCGTAATGGTTTGCAAGATGATTTATATCATTATATTTTTTTAATTATTTTTAACCTAAAACTAGACTGGATCTAGAAATGGGATCTCAATCAATTTCCATTCATTTTTAAGGATATCATGTGGAATTGAATACCTGATGGACTGTTTGATTTACTGTACCTGCATGACATTCCCCATAATGACACTGTTGACGAGTTCTGGGGCCACACCCCCTGCTGCCAGGGCCGCCTTGGCAGCATGCTCAGCCAGATCAGTGGCACTGTGGTCCTTCAGCACGCCACCATACGTACCGAAAGGAGTGCGCTTGGCAGATACAATAAATACACCTGAGGAGAGACAGAGAGGCAGCTACTGAAGAAATGTGTGTATGTTTAACCAACCACTCTCAGTCTGGCGTCCCTATTTTGGGAAATTTTCAGCACTTTTCAAGAATCTAGAATCTCCAAAAACTGCGGAAATCGCAGATCTACAAGCTCACAATGCGTAATAGACCGGCTACTTTTGCATGACACTCTCATAAGAAAACATAGTTGGCTATTTGCATTGCTATTTTTCTTGCATTTTCATTTCCTATTTTACCTTTTTGTCTTATTTCATTTATTTGTTATCCACTGTTGAAGAGGAATTAAAAGCTGTGCTACAAGCTGCAGTATATGTGACAAGAAACACCCTTGAACCTTGAATATAGCCTACTGTGCACACCATAATATATTGGCAGTCATGAGTGCACCGTAGCACTCTGATTTAATGATATACCATGTATGTGAGATACTACAAGCTCATAAATGTAACAAGTTCATAATAACACACTGGTTTGATGGTCAGATATACCATGTATGTGTAAGAAATCATCATCTCATAAAAATTACAAATGTGATATAAACACTTTGTATCCTAGTGGCTGTGAGAAGTAAATCATTGATCCAGTGTGCTGTGTTATCATTATTTATTTGTGCTATTTAATATGTACATGCTTGTAAGAGTGACTGAAACCCCATCTACACTGTCTGTGAAGTAAAATAAGGTACAGAGAAATTATGAAAAAAAAAATTAAGATGGCCTAATTTAACTTGAAAGTTGTCATTTTTCAAACACATGGGTTTAATAGCTAAAGTTTATGATAAGAGTTCATTCAGGCGGGTAAAAAAAGTCACCTTTAACCTATATTTCCAAATCATACATCATGCAGACAATCATAATGTTCTTATATATATTTATATAATGGTCTTGCATTATATGCATTAACATGAATGAACAGTGAACACACAAAGAAAGCAACACATTATTCGAGCTCCAGTAAAATGTGTTAAAACCTTATTTACCTCTGAGAAGCGACATGATGTTGATTCCAGTCTATGGATGTATTGTATAATAATAAGTAGACTTTAGACTTTAAAACGTCAAACACAGTACGCGCGTCTCGACGGTCTCGACTAACCAAACGCCTTCACCTTTCGCCTAAATACTGATATGTTGAAGTGTGTTTGTATACACTGAAAATGAGATTCGACAAGAAAATCTGAAATGCCAAGCTTTCGCGTCTGCAAAATAAAGTAATTTCCTCCCTATTTGCTATACAAACAAATCAATGTATTTTTTATTTATTTATTGTCTTTAACGAAATGGTTAATATTTATTTTCTTTAACAAAATAGTCGAAAGTAGCTACACGAAATCTGTCGATAGCGTCATATTCATGCGCCATGCCATCCATCTGATTCTCCGTCGCATCGCAGCTGAACTGTCAGAGGAGACATGCAGGGGACACTATTATGAGATTAGACTTTTCCCCGTCAGAGATACATATTATAGTCATAATATACCATTTGTACTGTTCCAGTAAATAGGAAACAATGTCGCTTTCTTTATCACGGTCTCTGTGCACGATATTATCCCGTCATTGCACTCCCTCAAGGTACGTAGAGCAATGTTTACAGTACAGTACTGCAGCGGCCATCATGTTTTGATTGATTGATTGATTGATTGATTGAAGACTTTATTAGAAGTTTGCATAGGAAAAGGTACAGTTCCATGACGGTACAGTTCACTGGTATAAGGTCTACTAAAAGGAGATCCTAGAAAAGACTAAGCTTATTTCCACAGGAAACCATTAAAGTATCTCATATAACATTGAATTGAATTCTCATATAACATTGATTCGCATGGCTATGTTTACAGCAACATGATGACATTGGACAACTATTATCTTTTTTTTTTAGTTTTTTGATTGATTAAATGATTTTAAATAAAATATATGGCTAGTATATTACTAGGGGCTTGGGGTCCAGTCCAGAATGAATTACTTTATTAATTTGTGTGGCCTTTAAACTAAAGCAAAATCCCTTTTATTAAACCTCTGAGAGGATAAACATCTTCACATGACGGGTCTGTATTATTTTACAGGTTTCTGAAAGGAGAAACTTCCCATGCGATACAAAATCCTTGGTTTGCATCGGTACTGACACTGAAGACCTCTGCTCCACTATGGTGTGTGTTCCGGATAGTATGGATGAGTGAGCTGTTACAGTCAAATAATACATTATAACATTTTAGTTTTTCTCTCCATGGCGGATGCATGTGCTTTCAAATAAAATGATTTCTCCATCATAAGGGGGGAGCCACTCAAAAAGAAGAAGAAATCGGATCCCAGAAGAGATCAGTTGATGAGAGAGAGGCTGAGGAAGAAGCTCAAGAAAATGGAGAGAGTTCCACCTGAGCTTATCCCCATAGAAGACTTCATCATTCCGATCAAATGCATGGATGAAACAAGGTGCAGTTCCCTTTCTCTTATTTTTGTCAGGCAAAACAAATGTCCTAATTTATTTGTCATACAAAGCTCATATTTTTGGTTGTATTTTGTTTTTGTGTCTATCCCAAAGGGTACGCTCTGCACCCCAGCTCTCCTTTGAGGAGACCGAACAGCGAGCTCTGCTACTCAAGGAGTGGTCCCGTTACAAACAGGTACGCTGACTTTGTACATTGGGGAGAGTGTTTTTTGCAGTTCTTTCAGTCCGAGTGTATCAAAAAGGCAACTGGGTTAAGGCAGCGGAAGCTTGTGATTGGCTGCACGGAGGTGCATGCCGAAAGTCGGGGGGACGGAGATACACCTAAATCTAACCTTAACCCTAACCTTAACCTCAGTAAAACTTACGCTGGTGAATGCTAACCTGCCGAATGTTAAACTGGTCGGACCAACGGTGCTTAACCCAGTTGTTTTTTTGATACACTCGGACTCAAAGACCTGCAAAAAAACACTCATCCTTGTACATTGCAGCTCCATCTTTGTTGAAAGTGATTCTCAAGCCTTTTCATTTCAAGACCCCACTTCGAAAAGTTGACCATCATCTAAAGGTTTTCAATTCTGTGCTATTATTTCTAGACGACATTCAAATGTGCCTGTCTGTCTGTCTCTACTGCTTGCAGATGCAGCACATAGCTGAAATGGAGGCTGTTGAATTTGCTCTGGAAGCTCAGAGGGAGGCTCTGGAGGAACTGAAGCTCGAGTCTGAGGAGCTGTACCAGGAAGCTCTGAAGCCTGACCCCCTTCTTTTTCCATTCAGTCACGAGGGACCCAGCTATACGGCACCAAAGGCCAAGCACGAAGCACCCGACGGCAAATACAATGACATTACCAGAGTCTACACTCAGTAAGGAATGGGGATCAACACACTTAAACCCTATGTTCCTTGTTTGGCCAGAGTCCTCCGGGGCTCTGTACTAGGCCAACTTCTTTTTTCCCTCTACACCAAAACTGTAGCTGAAAAAATAGCTATAAGTATGAAGCTCGATGTTACTCGTCTTGTCACAGATTTGCATCAAATGTGTGAATTCTTGACTCATTGAAATGTTGAATGACACAAGCTGTTTTTTCTGCATTCATACACCTGTATAAAATAGTAATACAAACATTTACATTTGTTTTTATTAAGCTTTTCTTAAATTTCTGTAATACATATAATGCAACAATAAAAGACAGCTTGTGAGTCAATCTGCTTGTGCTTCCATTTACTTGATATTTAGGCAATATGTGGAGGAAGAGAATAGCTTCAAACTATTCATCTTGTATTTCCATCAACAGAATGTATGTAACATCACACTAGCATTGACATCATCCTTCAGAACCAGATGCTATTTTGGGAAGTGTAATCCATCTTCTTGACGTGTCACATTGACATGTCACTTATCTGGATTATGTCTTCATTATTTAGCTGGATTACGATTGCACTTGGCATTAAATTCAAACCAAGTCAGCACCACAGAAGCAGAGGTCATTGACATTCACACTTTGCTATACACAATTATCAGTGTCATAACAAACTGACAAAGGACACCTGGTCTTACATGTTTTGCTTCATGGATTTCAACAAAAACAAAAAAATGTTTTTAATATATCAAGCTTCCTGCCTACCTTTTTACATTATGTACTAATACTAGTTGAATCCACAGATGGGTGAACATTTTAAGCAAAAGCCAGAATGAAGTTTGCTATTTTGATACTGGTGGTGGATGTCTAACACATAGGTCCAAAATCTCCATAAGATGTTTAACTGGGTTGAGAAGATCTGGCAACAAATGCTTTACATAATTTAGATACTCATCAGACCATTCAGTGACCACTTGTGCCCTGTGGATTGTCATCACAGAAGAGACCACTCCCTTCAGGATAGAGGTGCTGAAGTGCATCATAGGCTGAAGATGGTGATCCACAGATATAAAAAGCTAGATACCTCATCCGCCGCTGCAGTTCATTGGCACGTAAAACAGGACTGGCAGAACTGTGGAAGGCACCCTGCCCCCTGCAGTGGGAAAGAGGGAGTCCTGCATCTGATTGGCCTACCAAGCATCCCATTCTGTGACGCACAAGGAAGCGTCCTTCAGAATTCCGGAAGCATGCCAGTCCTCTTTAACCAATGCACCAGAGCCGGAGGAGGAGTCTACCTTATGTCCATGTGTAGACAAATTTAGCCTCTCAATGTTAAAGGCACTTTGGCCTGACCACTATGGAGTCAAGATGTTGACGCTTTTCCACTTGTATGATGGTACTGGCTCAATTTGACAACTCACTCACTTTTGGTACAACTGCAATTGGTACCCCTGAATTCCCCCACGTGGCTCAATACAGGTCTATCTATCTAGTACTTATTTATTTAATTTCCACTGCAGATAGTACTCCCATAATGTATATGAACATCACAGGAGAGCGCTAAAGAAATACAGCAACTTGTTTGGAAATCATCTCTATTTCACCTGTGTACAGTCCACAAAAAAGTGTTTCTGACTGATTTTAGGTTTACTTGCAAGTTGGAACCCCAATGGAGGAGATCCCCAAAAAGTATCAGGTACAAGCAGAGTTTAGTCGAACTGAACATGAGTAGCATTGACGGGAAAAGTGCCAATGAATGGAGTATTCAGGAGTCCTGAGACTTTTCTTGGTTTAGGGGCATATGCCAGTCTCTGGGGGGCTCTTGTCTCAATTCCCAAATAGGTGTAACCTTTCTCTGCTCTTCCACCCTATGTCTTTCACTCTTCAGTAATGCCTCCTGCACAGAAAAAAAAAACAAAGGATCTCTTTAAATCACAAATTGCTTTTTTTAGAGCACATAAGCAGGGACTACAAACAAGGACAACAAACAAATATCTCTCATTTTAAAAACTATGTTTCATTGTTGAATTGGATTTGGTATTAAAGAGAATAGAGTTGTGCATGTGCATTTATAATGTAATAATATAAGAGAAAGACATTCCTGAAAATTCACTGATTTATGTATTAGCAGACATCTCTATTGGCTGTACCTTGGCCTCTGTGCTTCTGTGTTTCTCCCATTCTCTGCAATTGCTGTAGTCTTCTTTCCACTGTTGACAGGATGGTGATGTACCATAAGCATAATAGTGGTGGAAACGGTGCAACAGGCTTTTACAGTGTCTGAACTCACTCCAGTAATCATCACAGACACGAGGTGGCTGAGGACAGACAAGAGACAGAATTAGATTTAGGTCAAGAACAGAAAAACAAATACAGGATTGATCTAAAGAACATGCTGAAATGAGCCAACTGCAACACATGCTAAAATACATGGATAGAACTTGTAGTGTTAAACATTCATTCAGACAATCATACATTTAACGTTGTAATGATTAATTATTAAGATATGCTTCCATAGATAAAACAGGTCTGGTCAATAGCTTGGTGTGTCGTTCTCAGGTATTACTGTCAGGTTACATTAGCCAATTACTAGCATAGTTAGCTAGACATCAAGCTGCTGTTTGTTATGCTTTACACAAGTTAATTTCTTTGCAACTCTAGTCAAAATTATTAGACATCCTTTGGCGAGTCTGTTAGAGATAAAGTGTCCAATGTGACATTGCATTTCTTATTTATATTTTAATACTTGCCCTCCAGGTTGCTCTTTCGCTCCCCTCCATTGCCGTCGTGTGGATGACGTAGTCGCGTAGAGGCGTGTCCAGGCTAAGGGACTCCTCTAGAAATAAATTATAACTTCCAGGAGAGGGCGCTAATATTCGGACGTTATGTCTCTCACCGTCCGAATATTAGCGCCCTCTCCTGGAAATTATAATTTATGGCTAGCAGAATATGAATATGCGAAGCCACTTTGAGGTTCTGTTCGATAACTTATCTGTGATGGACCGAGACTCGATACTGTTCAACTGTTGTAACCTACTGGTTTAAAGATGTATTGCTGACACTCATGTTATATATGATGTCACCTTATCAGCCAGCTATACCCATATGGATTTGTCATGACGTGTACTTTGATTATAATAAATATCGTATTGGGTAACCATAGCAATCTGATACCAGTGTGTGTGTGTGTGTGTGTGTGTGTGTGTGTGTGTTAAGATCTGTTTATTTGACAGGGACCGTGCTCATTAATGGACATGTCAGTTTTCACTTCAATGTAAATGAGCCAGAGTTAGCCCGCCGTGGGCTAATTTTCATCTGTAGTCCCTGGTGGTGATCAACCCCCCCAATCCAACCCTTGATGCTGAGTGCCAAGCAGGGAGGCATCGGGTCCCATTTTTATAGTCTTTGGTATGACCCGGCCAGGGAATTGAACCCCCGACCTCCCAGTCTCAGGGCGGACACTCTAACCACAAGGCCACTGAGCTGGGTGTGTGTGTGTGTGTGTGTGTGTGTGTGTGTGTGTGTGTGTGTGTGTGTGTGTGTGTGTGTGTGTGTGTGTGTGTGTGTGTGTGTGTGTGTGTGTGTGTGTGTGTGTGTGTCTCTGTCTGTCTGTCTGGACCAAAACATTGGTAATCTATCTCAGACATCAATGAAAGAAAAACACAAGTATATGAATCCAAAACACTTTATTTAATCTATAAATAAACCAAGCAAAGGTAATTTTGTAACAATATTCCTGACTTGGGAGAACAATCAGGTCCCGAATCTCGAAAAAAGCCATCAAACAAAGATCACTTCACACAAAACAAAAGAACAGTAAAGGGCATTCACAAAATAACTGAACATTTACCCTTTTAAGAGAGATTAAGAAAAACAAATCACCAATTAGTTTGAGGTGCAAAACTGGAAAAGTAATTCAAATTTAGCTACAAAAAGATCATGGCTAACAGATTTGTGGTGGTGGCAGAATTATTCTGTCCAGGAGCAAACCAGTGACCATAGATTCTTACGATTATAAATTAGTTGTGCTACAGTTTGCACAGTTTCCCAGTCCTTTTATACATGTTTGGGGAATTAAGTGGATAATAATATAATCCCAGCAGGATCGCAAACCCGCAACATCCAAGGGACAGAAAAATATAATCCCAGCTCCTTAAAGGCTAGTTTATTTTTGTTACAGTGGATGTAGGACAGATACTGTATTGTGATCTTGTGTAAACCACTCTTCTGCCGATTCATTCTTCAAGGTTTTCTACCCTTTTTGCGTAGTGACTGTCCTTCACCAGAGAAGGCAATGAATCTGCTCATAGCGTCATCCTGAAAGTAACAATGAGATACAAATGTAGACATATTCTGCATACAAAATATTAAATATAATTGTTTCATATTCATTTCAGTACTTACATCATCTAGCATTTTCTTGGGCAGGGGCCTTGAGTTTCTGATGAAGGTGATCCTGCCCACTTTGTATTCATAGTTAGGAATTCCTCTGTGTGAAAGAAGTTAGTAGGCTGATTTAGAGCAGAGATCACAAGTGTAATACATAATGTTAACAGATTTGTAGTAGACAAAGATGAGAGAACTGAGAGTAATATGCCAAGATAATATTTAAGATGCAAAGTCTGTCGGGCAGAAACCAGCCATCTAAAATGTTCAACCTTTTTATTGTTTTTATAAATCAATGCTATTGAACGCCCTTTACGTCTGTGTGTGGGTTTTACATATATTGAACCAATGAAAAGTATTAAAAGTTGTGTAATTGTTTCTCCTTAAATTTAGAATAGAGCCTTTGTTCTACTCCTCCCACCCAACACTCCCCGCTGCTGACAGGTACCGCCACAACTCGTGGGAGTATGTGCAATGACCATTATCACCCTCCCCACAGATATAAAGAGCGAGATGCCTCGTTCGCCTCTGCAGTTAATTGGAGCGATGTGCAAAAGTTCTAGTCCGGACTTCCTGGAAAAACTAAGGGAACGCTGTCAGTCAAAGTGACTACTGGCCAATCACAGCGTGTCTTTTCCGGGACTTATCCAAGGACTACAATTCAATTCAACAGAGCCAGTTCCGATGTTGCGCTGCTCAGCTGTTCTTACAGGCTGCATACGTAAAGACCAGCCCCCACCTGCCTCTGATTGGCTTACCGACTTCCTTATGTGTGACGCACGCGGAAGCAATGAACACGAAAGCGATGAAGATTCCCTTAGTTGCTCAATGCATATGCCCCCTAGCCGAAGGAGGCGTCTACCTTTCTATGTCTATGACCCTCCCTACCCGGCTTCCGTCCCCCAACAAGGCTGTGTCTACTCGTGTAGACAAAGCGGGATGCACCACAGTGGATTTGAACCCACAACCTCTGTGGTGGTGGGCAGGGACTTTACCACTGACTGCGCCACCCGAGCAACTATTCTCTGACTAAACTTCCTAACTCCATTGGATCCTCAAACTGTTGGTGAAACCACCTAACTCTAACTTTGGACCTGGGTAAAGTGATGATAATATAAGGACACATTCAAGTATCTGATAATGTATAAAGTCACCATAACAACTTTGATGAGGCAGGATTGTTTTTTCATTTCCTGAAAAGTAGCTGGTTTCTGCCCAACAGTAGAGATATCTTACTTTTACTAGTCCCAGCATCTTGTTCCTTTACTCCCATAGCGCTATGTGACAAATGTTCATTTTGCATTTAACTTGCAGAAATAAATTAATAACAAAACTGTACAGTTGAAATGTCTTCTAACCTTTTAATATCACTTGGGTCAATAGGTGCAGGGCTGGGCTCAATGCCCTTCAATTTGCCATCCAACCGATTACCAGAGCCAGTGAAAGCCTGAGAATTAAAAAAAGAAAAATGCAAATGTATACAAATGTAACCAGGTGTGACCAACACTGTTCTTTCATGTACATCAGTGCTTTTCAGGAACAGCAGAAGAGAGAACATTGCTAAAATATATCCGTACAAAAGTATATACGCACTCTGAATCCAATATCCATGTCTGCATAACTGCTGGGATCTGCTTCTTCCTCCTGTCAAAATAGTGAATGTTCTTTCAGAGCATCCGCTGCAAAGCTATTCCAATCAGATTCAGGTACCTTTAATACAACAGTTTCCTAGACAAATAATCTGCTTTGTCCTTACTGTGGGTTCCTCTTGGTGCTGAGGCCGTCTTTCAGGTTCTTTGTAACCCAGTGGAGCATCAAAATCCACCTGAGAAACAGTAAGACTCAAGACTTTGAGACAAAGCAATGTAAAGCTATAGACAAAGTAAAATAATCACATATGAATTCCTCATTTGTTCGTAGTGTTGTATTTAGTAATGAATAGTGATAGACGTGTATGGTGAATCTTACATTCATGTCACACTCAATGATGGATACTGCCTTATCTGGTTTGGTCTCCATTACCCGCAGTTCATAGATCTGAAACAAGTAGCTTATGCTTAATATAAAAATACAATTAAACATTGGACCGGCACTATATAACTGGAATATTTCTAATAGATTTTAAATGTACCTTTTCGTTGTAGTTGATTGCGACAACATCACCTGTTGTCAGGCAGGCGAAGTTTCGAAGGGCGTTTTCCAATCTGGAAAAAATAACACGTTTTTTCCATAGTATCACTTCCACTCACTTCACACAGGTGTTTTTTTTTTGTTTTTCTTCTTTTTTTTATAACAATGATAGTTATATTTAATTGCTAAAATTTTAATATAACTCCTGCCTTTTAATCCGGCTGAAAACGTAATAAATTCATAGTCTGAAACATTAATAAGGTAGTAAACATGGATTAGGTGATCTTGAATATTTCATACACTGCTTTGGGGTTTGTAATGTCCAGGAAATCCGGGCTCTGTGGCTGGAATTTGGAGTAAGTGGCCACCATGAGGTTAACACTTTCTACCTGGACCAGACCACCTTCTTCCAACAGGAGATTCTGCATCATCTGCAAGGAAAATAAACACAACATGTTTATTGCATGCTATGTAACAAGTAATCATACAAGTAATCCCACACATTGTGAGGTTGTAGAGCTGCTATGTTTTACAATATCCTAATAATTTACAACTTGCCCAAAATTATGAAAACAAACACTCCATTTATTCAGAACCATCATATTTTTAACAATATGAGCTCACACAAGCTACAGTCTTACATAATGATGGACATACAGTAGAGCACACAAACACCTTGATGTTTATTATCCACTCACAAAACGTGCATGGATTGTGACGATGGGTTCAGTGAAATGGAGACATCAGTTACAGCAAAATGACCCATTTTCACCACACCTACTGTAAGTTGTGTCACCTCTGTTGTCATTTCTCACCCAGTGTGGTAGGTAGCAGATCCCCTCATCTGCAACAAACTCCAGAACACCACAGTGTGTCAATCTGTCTGAGTTCTTGTTGGTTAATTTGAACAACATTGGATATGTGATGTTAAGTCTGCCTGTAGGGGCAAAGAAGAGTAGGGTGAGACATAGCCCTAGAATGTCTGTGATGTAGTAGAGAATGTCGTCTGTGAGCAGCTCGTGGAAAAGTGGAGATATTTAACAAAACACATGTTTTCTGCCAGAACTTTCGAATGGATATGAAACTAGAGGACAATATCTGAGTCTTAGGAATTAATTATTGGGTGACTAAACATGCAGTGCAGAACACTTTATTGCCGCAGAGATGAGTCTGCGAACCGTGCAAGGATAGGACCGATCTATGGCTGTGTATTTGGAATACATGAAATGTATGTAAGATCACAGACATTATATGGCTAGGTGTGACACAGATATAATGACTTTTGCAGTATGGTACATGAGGTGGTTAAATAAACTACTTACTGAGTTGATCAAGAGCTGAGGGTGGCATTATAACTGTAAAACAACACATAAAGAGAACAATAAATAATGGCAACCATCTATGCATACAATGTAACCAAATGGAGGATTATGGCCTACGTGGGTCCATTTGGGTTTGTACGGTACAGGGTACAGTAATTCAATCAATTACTTTTTCCTCCTTTCTCCACATCAGAGCGGTCGTTGGGACCTGCCAGCATGGACACAGAGAAGCAGCGGTACTGGGTGGAGAAGCGGTTCTGGAAAGCCCGTGGGATCGGGTGGTCGAACATGTTGAAGGAAAACTGTGAACACAACAAACATACAGCTGACCACATGAGCAAAACACAACATTTACGTTTTACACAGCATTGGTTCTCAAAGTGGAGCCTGGGGACCCCCAGGGGGTCCTTGAGGTAGTTCCAGGCCAGGGGGCCCCAAGCTAAATGATAGTTATGACCCAAAAGGACACTATGGGTCTGTAACTCAGAGTGTACAAATGGTGATAGTTAGGAACCAAATGGAGCCTTATGGGTCTGTAACTCAGTCTCAGAGTGTACACATGGAACCAAATGGATATGTCCGAGTTAAATTAACTTGACTTTACAATATAAATTCGGAAATACCAGTCAAACTGGGGGTCCTAGAAATTAAAACGTTTTATTGGGAATCACAGCGAGCTAGAGCCGTAGAAAACCTTCTCTTATCCCTGGGTCCCTGGCTAATAAGTATCAATTTCGGGGTCCTTGACTTGAAAAGATTTGAGAACCACTGTTTTACAGAAATGACTAGTCTTGTTTAGCGTTTAGCCCTGGATTATCATGACGGGGCATCTTTGTTGACTAGCAGCCGTTTGCTAACTGTTCCAAGTACGATCTGCAATATTATCTTGACAACATTTTGTCATTACTTGCCACCAGAATGTCTTTGCGTCAATGCGTGTTTACTCACCATGTTCACAGCGAAGTAAAAGTTTTCTAGACAAATACTCAAGACAAAGCGTGGACCGTTTCTCTCTCTGAAGAAACTGGACGAAAATTCCTAATGTTGTTGTCTTCCGCTTCGTCCCGGAAGTGGATGACCTGACTAAAGGAAGTGACGACATAGGTGGCTGTGGCCATAGAGCTATAAGGCTGTGGCCCGAGATCAGATTCACTGCAGGATGGCTTGGTTCTAGCCGCTTAACATAATTGTTGTTATAAATATTTTTGTAAGTCTATGGGTAAAATGAATGGGAGATTCTTTTAGTGGGACCAATAAACCACATCCGCTGCGATGGGTCTATGCAGATCATACTGGTCATATTGGTCAGGGCAACCATTGATTGATCATTGATTGATTGATTGATTGATTGATTGATTGATAGATTAAGAGTTTATCATTAGCAGTTTGCAATAGAAAAAGGTACAGTTTCATGACAGCAAGAATCACTGGTACAAGGTCAACTAAAAGGAGATCCTAGTAAGCTATATTGAAAGACAGACGGATAGAACACAGTACTTTACATAGGATAACATCAATTACAAAAGCAGAAAAGAGGGGGTGGAAACATGGGGGCTTAGTCTATTTACAATTCTCTATGCATAGCCTATAGATATTTACACACAGGCACAGTTACTTAAAAAAAAGAGGATTTCTGAAACATTTGGTTCCTGCCCTGGCACAAAATATTTTCTGAAGGAGGGTCTGTGGGAAAACACTTTTACTTACTTTTGGGATAGTTGAAAATGTTTTGAGACAAATGATGTTGCCATGAAGCTCCCATTACTGATTACTCCACCTTCAGACTCCCACTCCTTCTCTTTCACAATGAGCCCCCTCACTCTGCCTCTGTTTTCTCCCACTCCTCCATCATCAACCATTCCCAAAGGTGAGGTCAGACCACATCCTACTCAGAGTCCCTCCTCTTGCCTCACCTCTCAGCCAGTATGGCGGAGCCTGAACAGAATCTTAAAATTAGTTAAAAATAAAAACAAACTTCACACCTTCACCATAGGTCTGAGCAGTCATGCAATCTTAAAAATAAAAGCAACTTCACACCATCACCTTAATCACCTTCCACTCCATCTTCTTCCTCATCATCTCTCCCTCTTGGTGACCTGTCTGATCTTCCAATCCTCATCACCTTGAACCATGATACCCACCTCCATCTGCCAATTCCCCCACCTTCTTCACTCAATTCACAATGCACTGAGCTTCCATCCAGCCTCTGGTCAGTCAGTCAGTGGGTGGTCGTGGTTGGGATCGGAGGATGTCCATGGATGCTCGTGTCAGTCCTGTTTTCACATACTATTTCAGCTGAGCTCTGGTTGCGCTCAATGTACTCCTTGCTGATGACCATCTATCTCAAATGCACTATTTGTTCATGCTGATGCTGGGGTTGAATCTGGCTTTGGACCGGTTGGTTGATAACCTCTTGGATGAGGGTGTTGTGTTGTTGCACTCTGCAGGCCTTCATGATTCTCACTATAGCCGCTTTGTGCTCCTCATCTCTGCATTGAAATCTTTTTTTTTTTTTTTTCAATCAAATCCTTTTAAGCCTGCATGAAAATGTGGACTCTTCCTCTACCCCTCTTTTTGTGAACCGTGGTTGAGCATCTTGGTGTCTATCAGGGTCCGATGGTCTTGTGTAGCTCCTACTCATTCATGTATGCGCTGTCCTGAAGCTTCTTTTAGGCCACTGGTTGGCTGTTGTTGGAGGCCAACAGCACGGCCATTTGGTATGTTGTCACCATGGCCACGTATAGGGCTTGGATAGGTACTTCATGTTGACCTCACCTTTGCAGAGATGGTGCAGCCAGGTCAACTTTCAATCGATGAGGTGCTGAATCTAGAACTCAAACATCTACATTCTAAACTAGTTCTTGAAGGAAGGCAAAGGTGGATGATCGAGCCACTATGTTTGAAGGGCCAGGTTGCTTGAAATACAGGACTACCAGTCTCACTCTCCAGTTGTTGAGGTCGTCACACTCATGCTTGTGACCACTTGACCATACTAGGTGAATTAATGAATTTCTTTATTTTTGTTTCTGTTTCTTCATCAGGATTGGCCGTGCCTCATGTGGCCAAGTCATGTTATCAACTTCATCCATATTGTTTGATGCCAACTCTCTGCTCTCACACTTGTGATTGTCCGCTTGCAGAATATCTTCGTGCAGAGTGTTGATATAACTGAATAAACTGTCTATATTGTCAACCCCCTTGCTATACATTTCCCAGTACCTTAGGTATGTCTGTAAAGTGTTCTCATTTGATTCCTCAACATTTATGGACAACTGCTGGACATGATGCTTCAGAAACACCTTTGTCTGTGTGTATAATCTCTCTGGGTATGCACCACACAAGTCATAAATGTCATGGATGCTATCATTCCACGTAATTCTGTCAACATTATCAAGCATCAGAACTGCCTTGATTGTCGTCTGTAGCTTGTTCCATTTCTCATCAAAATCCACCATCCGTGGTTTCAAGGACATTGTATGGTTACGTTTTATACTGGACTAATTAACTTTGTAATAGAGTGCATACACCTTCACTGCTTCTGTTTCAATTTAAACTTACCTAATTTGATCAGTCTACTCGCTTAAATCCTAATGATAACCTGGGGCAGCACTCCTTGCCTTATAGCCTACACCACCCAGTGACGTATCATCCATACATCACAGGAACATCAGCGCAGAAGACTTTACAGATGTCATGTGGTCAGTCTATGATGTCATTGATCTATTTTGTCAATATGAGTGACATCAATAACAGATATTTGGGGGTTTGGGCCAATAGTTTGCGAGATCAATTCGGGACAGACACACACAGAGATCCTCTTTTCGATGGCTTGCCATCTAGGAGCCACTCTGCCTATGACATCAGTCATCTATTTATTACACATATGACGTATTACTCCATATTTAGGCAAGATAAACAGTGCCCCAATTTAGGGATGACTGACATCACTGATATGTCTGGGTTCTCCAACATTACTTCTGAGACTCTTACATTCAATCCCTCATATACTGTGCAGACCCCATAACCCAAACTGCACATAATTCGGAGCACGGGCAAGGACTAGTATATTAACGTTCTATTCAGTTACAACTCTACTGCACTGTAGTGTTTGCTGCTAACATACATCAGGAACTATTGAGATGCTTCATGATCCACCATGGCTGTAAAAAATAACTGGTCCATAATTGGACTTGCCACTCGTCTCCTTTACATGGCTCGGTTAAGCCCTAAAAATTATCGAGCGGTGCTCCTGGAAGGAGCTAAGTGCCAACAGAGAGAGGGCGAGATCATTTAGCGACCTACAACCGGGTTGCAACATCTTACTGTGCCAACATCTGGCTTTTTCCAATGTTTGTTGTATGCCCACATGTCACATCAACTCATAAATAGCACTATTCACCTCCCACTAGGTGTGATACATTTTTTATAATATTCAAGGTCCATTTAGTAACATTTCCATTCATACAGATAATTGTTTATCTTCGGTAATTTCCCCCTGTACAGGCTCACATCTTCATGTCATCACCCAACAATATTATACAAGCAAATGCCATTCAAAGAAACCCTTTAATATGAGTCTTATGAAGACCAAATCAGACATACAGGGTTGTAGTATCGTGATAACAAGATTAAAAAATAACTAAAGTCTGTTTCTGTCAGACAAAACTTTACAGTAAATGGAAAATGCTCTTCTAAAAAAGCGGGACACTTTTGAGTCTGTTAACCCCTTTCACCCTGGTGCCCCACAGGTGAAAATAAAGATGCGTTGTGAGCTTGTCGATTGGCTAGAGTAGTAGAGTTAAGCTGAAGTCTCTGTAGTGAGCCTTTCTTTATTTCCATGTTCTCTGAAGATATGATGTTCTCCTCTTACTTCCTCATATTGGAGGCCAACCTTTGGCAACTTCCTGGTGCATGGCTTCAGGCAGCCACTGGCAGTATGCAGACAGGAGGACTGAACCATAGGTTTAAGAAAACACATACACAAAGAATAGAAAAAAAGGTTAGGTGGTACACAGCTTAATCAAAAATAAAACACTTTAACATATTACTGTAAATCAGTGGTCATCGCCATGTTGGCTTGTGGTGGACATTTTTGTCACGGACATAGAAAATGAGTAGACAATAATATGACCAAAAACACAAAGAGCTAGCCCTGAAAGTGATGACCATAACAAGTATTTCATTATAAGAGTGTAACAATGGAATTTGCTGAGTCAGAGTTATGGTGGTCCTTGCAAATAAAACATTTCACTGGAACTACTAGTACTAGTGGAGTCCTAATATGCCTGACTATGCCATAGCGTCATAGTAAATCAGTCTCATACCTATTCTGAAGAAAACCTGGAGACTTTGACATTCAGTAATTGGTTATTATGATGACAATAATAACGTTTTATGCTCACATTTGTCGTTTTTCATCCAGACAGAGAGCAGAGCATCTCTACAGTCAACCCTCTCGGACACCAGGACACCCAGTAAAGCCTCTGTCCTGGGCTGCAGTCTGGGAAAGCAACATGACAGCAAGAGAATGTACTGTATACAGTCAAATCCTGTTCATTAAACTCTGAGTGTAACAATAATTAACTTGATGATTTTGAAAAGCATGTTTTCTTCAACAGGTGTTAATTAAGTGTCACTTATAACTTACTTTGCCCATGTCTTCAACATGATGGAGGGGCTCGAGAGTAGGTGGGCACAATGTTTCTTCAATTTAAGACATACCTGCGAAATTGACATGTGATGTACAGTATAATCAACCACATACAATTCCCATGTCACATCAAAGATTAGGAATGTCACGTTTTGAAAGAGTACCTGTCCCTCAAGCAGGAACCTTGCAAACAGCTTGTAGCGTTCCAAGCCATCTGGGTAATCCATCTCCACTGCAGGTAGCTGCCAACTCACACGGACTACACAGGATAGATTGAAGACAGAGGACACCTTTACAGACAGTGTGTACAGTCTTTCATAAGTCGTATTCATTCAACAAAGTGCATCATTGTTCAAGTTTTTCCAGCTCCTTCTTCTTTACCATCCTACTAAAAAGCCACAGGTCTCTTCTAATAATACTATGCTATAATGTTCAGCAGCGTTTAAAAAGATCTCACTAAAACTCTGCCTATTTTATCCAGTGACACTTACAGAAGGTGCTTGGACGGTGACATTTGACAGCGCCTGAGGAGGAACAGAGCCACGGGGGCGGGGTCTCCTGTGGAGGGCCGAAGTGGCAGTACTGGGGCAGGAGCTGTGGCACCCACTCTGCTTCTACTGCAGACACACCTGAGAGAGACAGCGGGAAACGGGCAAGGCTGGGCAATTAACAAAAAAATATATTGAAACCGATATTAACCAGCCAATAACCAACTTATAATCGAACAATTGAGAGGCAAGGTCTTTCTTTCAGATTTTTTATGATCGACTAAATTGATTAACTGATTAAACACTTCCTGTGTTATACTGTACTTTGTTGTACAATGGTGGCTTGCAATAATAGTAAAAATTGACGATCTACAAGATCACAACGCATCGCTACGCATTATGAGCTTGTAGATCTGCTATTTTCACTTTTTTAATAATCAAGGCAAAAGTCTGAAATAATTGTGGTCTTCATTGTGGTTACTACTGTCCTCGTCATTTTATCAATGCACCGGAGGTGTACTTTACCTCTCATGTACATCTTTGTGGTCTCCATGACCTCCTGGTAAACCACAAACTCAGGCAGGGTTTTGAACAAAGCGGAGCTCGGGTGAATGAACACCGGCTCATCCAAAAGAGGCGTCTAAAGAGAGATTTGGAATAAAGAAAAAGGTTTAGGAGGGAAATAAACTACTACGGTTTTCTGAGCAAAATATTACCCCCCCGGTGTAACTTGCCTTGTATCCATTCTTCCATTTTGGGTCTAGAATCTCTTCAGCCTGTACCCGCCGGGCAAGATGGTCTCCCAGTCCGGCCAGCACAATCTGCCGCAAGCAGACCACCTGGCTCCCTGTGGGCGGAGTCATCTTGGGATCCACGAATACTCCCACCTCTGGACACACTGCATTCACTGCAAACATAAAATTTGAATGTTGCTTCTTTGTCACGTGTTCTATTGGTTATCTGTCTGTCTGTCTGTCTGTCTGTCTGTCTGTCTGTCTGTCTGTCTGTCTGTCTGTCTGTCTGTCTGTCTGTCTGTCTGTCTGTCTGTCTGTCTGTCTGTCTGTCTGTCTGTCTGTCTGTCTGTCTGTCTGTCTGTCTGTCTGTCTGTCTGTCTGTCTGTCTGTCTGTCTGTCTGTGTGTGTGTGTGTGTGTGTGTGTGTGTGTGTGTGTACCTGCATTGGTCAGTTGCCCTCTAAGACGCCTGATTTCAACCATGGCTTTATACCTTAGGCCATTTTCCTCACAGAACTTAGGTGTGCAGCCAGCAAACTCACACGCGCCAACTGCACCTAGAGTTGCATACATACAAACATATTTAGATAATATACACATGATACAACATACTGTATACACCTGACACAACAATACCATAATTATGCCAAAAACCTCTCACTCACACACACACACACACACACACACACACACACACACACACACACACACACACACACACACACACACACACACACATTAAAAGTACATCTGGTTGAATCAAAACACAGTATGAGTAACCTTACTCAGCATGACCATGAGGTCCCCCAGAAGCAGAGAAGCTCCCTGTCCGGCCCACAGCCTCCTCATCTGGGTCAGGCGAGCTCTTCGCTGGGCCAGTGTGGAATTCTCATCCTCAGATCCTGCAGGTCTGAGGAAAATGAGTTAGTTGTTTAAAGCAGGTGTCTTCAACAGAAAAAAAAGCATATTTTCATATCTTTTTTATTTTTATTTAAAAAAAAAGAAAGAAAAAATATTTCTCTTTTGAATAGCTTGTATACATGATTATAGTGCAATTGACAGATTGTTTGTGATAGATTGCCATTGGTTCTCAGTTAATAAGGCAGTGGTACGGCCACTTGTACATGCATGTTTAATAGCATAGTACTGAATGCACAATATTGTATGTTTATACACATGAAATGAGGTAGGGGGTCCCTGCTCCATCTCCCCATCGATGTTGAAAATTACTTCATAATGGTATCACACATATATCAAAGTAAATTCAAATGTTAATATCAGCATTTAACCACTTTCAACCTGGTGCCTGTTTTTCCCATGTCATTCATTATAGATAAACGTATATAAAAAACGAAGTCAACTACAAAAGTGTGAGCCAGGCCCGGTTGGTCCACCAGTGACAAAGATTAGCTGCTCACTACTGGCACGTGGACGGACAAGTGGACAGGGGTGAAAAGGGGACTGCCCCATAGGTCGAACTCCCGTTGGGTCGAACAGCGTCGGCAGGTTACTGAGGTTAGGGTTAGGGTTAGGTTTTTTAGTGGTCGATCCAAAGGGTGTTCGACCTAATGACATGTTACCGGGTTAAAACATATAGTCTCGGGCTTTGCCTTTTGGCCGTCCAGAGACAAAAATCTGCAAAAATGTACGGTTTTCAAAATAGTATGTAAGAAACATAAATGAGTCATGATTTATCGTAAAGATTATGCAGTTCCACCTGTCAAGGTCTTCAAAGAGCTCCCGGACAGTCATGGCTGCGACCACAGCGATAACGAAGGGCAGGCAATCCTGTTGCTTTCCTAGTGCCAGCATCTTGGCATAGCGCGGTGCCACTGGGAACGAAGCCATTGCCCTGCCCAAGGGCGTGATGGGACAGCTCAGCCTCGCTCGCTCCATCTCTTTCACACTATAAATAAAGACAGGTCAGGCATTGATCAGTCAGTCTATGGATCGATTATCAGATTCTCATCACAAAAGAGTAAACTGAAACATTTGTAATTGAGTATATAGAGTAAATATGCCAATTGAGCAAGGGGAATGATCAGGGGAGGAGAAAAGGGCAAGGAAGAAGGTGAAAGGAGAGAGAAGTGCGAGGCATCGAGTGACAGTATGAGCTAGGTGCGTGCCAGAGTCGTGCACCAAAAATAGCTGATCTAAAAGCTCACAATGTGTCGCACTGCAATGTATCGTGAGCTTGTGGATATGTTATCTTTGGTGCGCAACTCAGTACAAACGCAGGCTTATGAGAGTTACCTCCCAGTGCGAGGCGGTTCTGTAAGAGCTCCCAGAGAGATCAGTAATTGCTCAGCTGCGACCAAGGCCTCTGCAGAGGGCGGCGTGGGGAAGGGGAAATTCACCACCTAAAAAGATAGTATTAACACACTTCTATGAAAACTCAGCATGGAGATATCTTTCAGAGAAATATGTATGAGAAATAAGTGCAAGGCAAAGGGTGTTAAGGTCTGGGTGGGGGTTTACTGACTTTGTCTATATTCAGGTCCTTCATCTGCAACACCAGGTCCTCCACTGGTCTTCGAGTTATCTCTGCTTCTGAGAAAGGACTGAAGTCCCCAAACACTGCAGACGAGTATAACCTATTGAAACAGAGTAGGAATTATTAATACAATTCAAACCCATCCTTTCATTCCTCCGCCATGTTAACCAGGTCACTAAAACTGTCTTCTTTCACCTCAACACCTCAGTCAGTCTCTGCAGCTGAAACACTCATCCATGCTTTCATTACATCCCAGCTCGAGAATTGCAACAGTATCCTCCATGGCACCACCTCTAAAGTACACTTCAATTAGAGCTGAACTCAGATGCCCACCTGCTCACCAGTACCTGTCCAAGATCCCACATTACACCAGTCCCCCACAGCCTTCACTGGCTCCCGGTCAAACAAAGAATCTGGTTCCCCCCTACCTCTTAAACCTTACTTAAATGTCCCCTCCCATTCCCTCAGGTCTGGTGACGCCAACCTCCTTGGTACAATACCTGAGACCCCAACCCTGTGGAATGAACTACCCAATACTCTCAGAGCTCCCACCCTTCGCAGAGAAACCTCTAAACCTCTAATGGACTAAAAGGTTCGTCATAATGAAAAGGAAACGTGATGTTTTGTGAGCTTGTAAATCAGTTATTTTCAGTGCACGACACGATGCGTAAACTTTGGATAAAACACTGTGCTAGGGAGTTACCCTGGGTATTTCCCGTCTTCAAACTAGCGGCTTTAGTATTTGTACTTTCAGACCTGTAGCAGTGCCCTGGTTCCGTTCGTCCAGCTCTGCCGGCTCTCTGATTGGCTGAGGCCTGGGAAGTCCAGGAGATCTTGAAGGAGGACACCCCAGTCACGCGGTCGTAGTAGCGCTTTTTCACTCGACCACAGTCAACCACATACTTGATTCCGGGAATTGTCAGTGAGGTCTCCGCCACATTGGTAGCCACAACGCAGAGTCGAGTGCCTGGCGGTGGGGGCCTGAACACCTATAGAAAAGAACCAGACAAAACACACATACACATTCTGATAACAGAGCAGGGATATGGCATGGAGATACTGTAGTTAGAACATCCAGACAACAGTGATGAAAGAACAAAACATAGGAAATTCTAATGTGAAACTTGTTAAGAGTGTGAATATTTATCATAGTTGATAATCTATTAATGTAAAAAATAAAAGAAAGAGAGCGACTCAGAGAAAGCCCTTTTTTACTGTACTTATAGATGAAGTATTAAGAAGATTGCAATTTCCATTTGGCCAAAAGAGACGCACACCATCACCATGCTAGTTGACATGCTCCCAAGTGGCTTAATCATCAATGCCATCTGAATGTTTGGTGAATAGCTGTGTTTTCACCACTGAAACATGATTTCTGCGGCTTTGTTCACGGACTGCACACCTAACAACAAAGTTCTTGAAAGACTTAACTATGACAGCATTCATATCAGACAACGTTTCAATAATCTCACCTTAGCCTGCTGCTCCGGGGCCAACAGAGAGTAAAGTGGGAGAACATAGAGAGGAATGGACGGGTCTGCTTTCTCCTCTGCAAAACATCACCATCATCATTAATATGCAGCCTACTAAACCTGGTCATATTGGATTGGGGAAAATCAGCAGCCTGTCTTACTCGTGTTATCGGGATCGTCTCCTATGTCCAGGTCGGAGCACTCGTCATCCTCGTCTCCTATCCCGGCCTGTCTGTCCTCGTCCCCTTCGTCCACCGGTAAGGCAGAGTAGTTGTCCAGGTCAATGCGGGGCAGAGACTGAAGACACAGCGCAGAAAACACACTAAGAAATCCCTCAAACACAATCACTCATCATAGATTTGTCTTTTAGCAGAAGAGGGTATAATGGAGAGAGTGCTTAGAGGTCTTTGACGTACAACAGTCTTTTTTCGCTTGGACTTCTTAAACTTCCTCATCTCGTCTGAGGCGTTTATCTCCTCTTCTTCACCTGATAGGAAACAGCCAAAAGTGAAATACAAGCAAGTGAATGACAGTGAGTGAGAGACAGAATTGTGTGACTAAGGCTATGTTGACAGTGTCAGCTCAAATCCACTGTCTGGCCTATCCAGATTATTTTTGTCTGAACTCTCAACAGCAAAAACAAAAGAAAGAAAACACACAAGGAAACAGATTTTTGTGAAATAGGTGGTTTGAAATGTGGTTACCTAATCTCAAGCCTGAAGAAAGCCTGTGTGTGTGTGTGTGTGTGTGTGTGTGTGTGTGTGTGTGTGTGTGTGTGTGTGTGTGTGTGTGTGTGTGTGTGTGTGTGTGTGTGGTCCTCACCCGTGGCTGCGTTCCCCTTCCTGAAGGGGAAAGCTTGCCTCAGTCTTCGACACACAGTGTGGACCTCCGCCTGGCCAGTCAGAAACACCAGGATGCCACCTAAAGAACATACGAGTGCATGCTTCAGCAATACGGAAAGAAACGTGTCTATAAACTTTATACTGTAACTTAAAGTAACACAAAACAACTATTACTGTATGTGAGAAGGATATTCATGATAAGTCAGCTAAATAACGTTAATAGTATGGTTGCAAATCAGTATTCTTCTGTTTGAATAGAATTAATCAATCAATCCCTATATACTTCACTATCTATAGGCACAAAAAAAACTGTCTACAAGCATGTAGATCTGCAATTTTCACCCAATGTTCGCTAGGATTCACGTGGTTAAAGTATTCCTATTAACTCATTTGCTGCGATGGCCGAGGAGCCCGAAAAAATCCCGCTGTACGGCCCTGCCATGCCCGAGGAACCAGAGCATTTGCTTTTATATAATGTAATGTTTAATTACACTCTTCCCCAGCCCCTGATAAAGTCTGAGCCTTCTATCATATAGGGAACCCAAAATATCACACATCAAAGTTAGTGTGTTTGAAAACAAGAGTGTAGTATAAATCTCAATAAAGGTGTATAATTCTCCCCATAATCCACAGTGAAGGCACAGTGACGGCATATCGCACACGTGCATCGCCTCATTCCAACGTGCAGCCATGCCATTCACACCCCCCCCCCCCCCCCCCCCCCCATTCCAACACAAATCCTATCCCTAACATCTATGGAAGTTAGAATTCAATGTCTGAATGGCAGCATGTCAGAATGGAGAGCAGCCCCCCAAGTGGAGGCTATAGCAGAACAACGTAAACAGTACGGCTCCTGAAATGGTTACAGCACCATTATGCATAAAGAGACCATTATAAATAAATCAAACAAAATCCTGTCACATTTTCACTTGAAAATCCATAAACTGCCATGGGCCAATACAATACACAGCTCCATAACGCCCCAAAAATGTTTCAAAGTCTCCACAACAAAATAGTATGTCGCAGACAACAGCAGCTCAGGGTTGTCACAAGGGGGGGGGGGGAGTGGGGCTGAGTTACTAGGGCCCAAGGTGGAAGGGCCTTTGGTATTTTATACTTTTGCTATTGAAAAATAGCAGATCTACAAGCTCACAGCGCGGCACCGAGTGCCGCGCAGAGAGCTTGCAGAGAACATTCATGGGGGGCCCACAGTGAATCCTCCGGATGCACCACCATGCCGTCTATGGCCTACGTAGGAGGAATGCGTGGGATCTGCGAGGACATATGCGGTGATGACCATCTAAATGTGAGAAATGCAGTAGGAACCATCCTAAACGACAGCCTGGCTGATGACTTCACGGCCCGCACAAATCAGTTTAAGGTGGCAGCTCGTCTGAAAAGACACTCAACCTATCTCCTTGGAAACAAAGTGTCTTTGGCTGATATAATCCTCTGGTCAAAGATGGTGAGAATTGCCCCAGAGGAACACATAGCCAAGTTAAAGAATGGTTCAAAGTGGTGGACGGATTGAAGGCATGTGTCTGGGCCCGTTATTTTGTTATGGGACATACACAGGCCATCCAACAAGCTGATATCAACAATGATGGAGGAAAACAGTTCTGTTCTGTTACAGATGTACTGTAACTCTAATTTGAAATAATGGTTTGAGTATGTTAGTGTGTCTCCATTTGAAGCCCCCTAGTGGCTGATGTTTACCAGGGCTAGAGCTGTGAGCTTTTATTTTGAAGTTGTATTTTCAGTATCCTTCTAAGCAAAGTAATCAACTCAACCAAGATCAGGTGTACTAATGACCAAACACACTGCACAGCTACATGTCAGAACATAGAACAGAAATCAGTCAGAGTGAGCTGAATGCTCAGCTACATGTCAGAAGTTCTCCAAGTGTACTACTACATCTTGTTCTTTGCAAGAGCATCGTCAGTATGTTTGATACTGTGTTTGTAGACATATCTTCACTGATAGTTTGATGTCAATTAGCATCAGTTTAATTCAACTGCATAACATGAACATATGATTGCTGCCTTCCAATACTGTGTGTACTGTATCTGTAGCTCTTGATATAATGTTTGTGTAGTGATTCTAGCTGTCTACATTCTTGTTGCATTTGCATTTATGTTTAATACGAATTTAAGCACTGTCTTGTATGTTTGTTTTTGTTGTAGTTTTACCCTTTTGAAAGCCAGTAAACCTGTTGACTACACACAACGTCTCCAGAGTCTTGGTTGAAGAAAGGTGTTTAGCTGACTGTTGAATCACACTATCCAGTGTGCAGTGAGAACAGTACAAGTTCCACCTTGACGACAATCAAGTCGGCCTTTGGATTACTGAGAATTCTCTGAAGAAGCAGTGAGCAAGAAGACCAATGTGTTCGATCTTCTATGATGACCACTATTAAGACTGAAGAGACGGAGACTGGACACATTAAGAGGGTGATCATCGGATACCAGTCACATTTGTCGCCTGAAGAGAAGTTCACCAAGATTGTTTGATGTTTGAAGAGGGTGGCATTTCCTACCTCTTCTGTTTACACTTTACAGTACACTATTCCCAGGAGCTTTTCAAATGTATATAAATGTAAGAAACAAAAAAAGAGCCTTAAAAGCTGATATTTTGGATGGCCTTATTTAATGGGGTACAATTGATTCTAATTCTGTCAATGGCGTTGGAGTATTATCTTTTTGTCCTTCAAGGGACTTGCATACAGTCAAACAAAACTTCCCATTGGCAAATAGGAAAAGATGCTAATGTACTTGTGTTTAATGTAAATAGTAACCCTGCAATTAATGGTGTTGTTTAATAGTGGCGCTTAATACCGCCAGACGGGGAGTGTTCTGTTACAGATGTACTGTAACTCTAATTTGAAGTAATGGTTTGAGTATGTTAGTGTGTCTCCATTTGAAGCCCCCTAGTGGCTGATTTTTACCAGGGCTAGAGCTGTGAGCTTTTATTTTGAAGTTGTATTTTCAGTATCCTTCTAAGCAAAGTAATCAACTCAACCAAGATCAGGTGTACTAATGACCAAACACACTGTACAGCTACATGTCAGAACATAGAACAGAAGTCAGTCAGAGTCAGAGAGAGCTGAATGCTCAGCTACATGTCAGAAGTTCTCCAAGTGTACTACTACATCTTGTTCTTTGCAAGAGCATCGTCGGTATGTTTGATACTGTGTTTGTAGACATATCTTCACTGATAGTTTGATTTCAATTAGCACTATGATGTTTGTCTAATTCAACTGCATAACATGAACATATGATTGCTGCCTTCCAATACTGTGTGTACTGTATCTGTAGCTCTTGATATAATGTTTGTGTAGTGATTCTAGCTGTCTACATTCTTGTTGCATTTGCATTTATGTTTAATACGAATTTAAGCACTGTCTTGTATGTTTGTTTTTGTTGTAGTTTTACCCTTTTGAAAGCCAGTAAACATGTTGACTACACACAACGTCTCCAGAGTCTTGGTTGAAGAAAGGTGTTTAGCTGACTGTTGAATCACACTATCCAGTGTGCAGTGAGAACAGTACAAGTTCCACCTTGACGACAATCAAGTCGGCCTTTGGATTACTGAGAATTCTCTGAAGAAGTAGTGAGCAAGAAGACCAATGTGTTCGATCTTCTATGATGACCACTATTAAGACTGAAGAGACGGAGACTGGACACATTAAGAGGGTGATCATCGGATACCAGTCACATTTGTCGCCTGAAGAGAAGTTCACCAAGATTGTTTGATGTTTGAAGAGGGTGGCATTTCCTACCTCTTCTGTTTACACTTTACAGTACACTATTCCCAGGAGCTTTTCAAATGTATATAAATGTAAGAAACAAAAAAAGAGCCTTAAAAGCTGATATTTTGGATGGCCTTATTTAATGGGGTACAATTGATTCTAATTCTGTCAATGGCGTTGGAGTATTATCTTTTTGTCTTTACTGTTGAAGGTTTAAGTTTCACTGGGAATTTTCTGAGGCTAATGTGTTTTCTTTAACTGCATGCAGCACTTATTGTCCTTAACATTTTCTGCTCTTTTTACAAAAATTTACAACAAACCTAACTTTTTGTTTTTCATTGGTATAGCCTGTGACTTTTTTTTACTTATACCATTCCCTAATTGTACAGTGCTGAAAGTCTGAGTAATTTGATACGTCTGCAGCAACGTCTCAGTTGCAATATGTAAAAAGTTTATATACAAGTGTTAAAATAAAAAATAAGGAAAAAGAACATACAGAATGACACAGGTTGACACAAATTAATGTGGCATTTTGGAAACAACCGTGATTTACTAATGGATATTGGATATCAGACTGCCTTTTTTATTCTGTCTTTTTGTATGCAGAGCTACAGCTGGCACGTTGTGAAAACAGGACAAATTTACACACGGTCCGTGTCACCCCGTGTGTAACAACCGGTTTGTTTTGTGGGCCAACGCTATACAATGGATGTTAAGCGGCAGGGGAAAGTGTTAACTTGGAGGACAATGGACCAGAACATCATCATTAATTTGCATTTATTGGCGGACCCGTTTCCATTAACTAATGCGCATTTAGTTTTTTCGATAAAGCCTCAAAATCCACCTCCTCCAAGTACATAAAGGTGTTTGCGGATAATGAAAGTTTATTCGAATTTTGAAGTGTTTCCATAAAAAGATTTACTGTATGTGAATAAGCCTTAATGTGAATTAAGAGGCTTTATGGAAACGCCACTAGTGTTGGGCCTGAGACTTTGCCAAAACCCTTCGTTTCTGAACGTCTATGAGACTCTGCATGTGTACCTGGTGGCAGCATGCGGTGGATTTTGCAGGTCTTGTGGAAGAGCTCTCCGGTGTAGTCCTCCAGTGGGGTGCGTTTGTTGAAGTGGATGCTGACAGGGAACTGGCGGGCCTCCACTTTGATGATGGGCGGAGGGGTCTTAAACAGCTTCACGTTTTCCGTGAAATCTTCCACGCGCAGGGTGGCCGACATGACCAATAGCTTCATGGGCATGCCTCTCTGTACGGTACATGACAAGGAACCGTAGATCAAAGGAGGATATCTCATAGATTGATATTATTCATCATCTTCATCATTATTCATCGTCTCTAGGAGTATGCCTTGTGGCTCAATTTTCATTGTTATCATCTAATCAACTCCAATGGGCTTTAAAAATAAATAAAGGGAAATGTGGGATATTACAAGAACAGTGGGGGAGGGTGGTGGTTAGAGATTACTCGATAATGGAAATGTGTCACAGGTTCAATCCTTCCCTGTCCACCACGATGAGCATACTACTTATTATACAAGTCACTCTGGAATGCAGTGTCATGACTAAGTATTCATGTGAAAAGACATATACTAAAGGACATATACTGTATACTCTGTAGAGAGCCAGACCAATATACTGTATATACTGTACTGGACAATATATCAGACATTATTTGACCTGGTGTCCCTATTTTGGGTGTGTCAATATAGGTAAACACTTAAAAGACATTTAATAGGGTTTAAGTGATACAAAACATTTGTTTCTTTTTCATCTATCAAAATGTGTTTGTTTTTATTTGTTTGTGAGAATATGTACTTTGATAAATATTGGTCCATCAGTAATCAATGGTCTACTCTCACAAATCAGGATCAGATCCAAAAATCTAGCATTGGTCGAGCTGTAGCACAGTGTATATGTCACACCATTTGATGTGAAATACAGATTTAATTATCTAAGCACAATTCACTCTTTGTTAGCCTTCTGGTTGGTCCCTGACTGACCAACCAGCACAGAGCAGGCCTTGCCCTGCCTTTTTATGTTGAATTTGCTAAAACATAATCTTTGGAGTAATACAAACATTTAAAAACATGCTGAGTCACTATACTGCCACTGAGTAGCTCCATTTTACTGAAACCATGTTTGAAATTAGAATTGAACACACAGAATAACAATACGAAGCAACTGAAACGAGCAGGACTTGACAACTTGACAACGGGAGGGTTGCTTGCCATATTCCTGAGGGGGACGATACGAGACAGCAGGCCAATGAGGATGTCAGTGTACACGCTCCGTTCATGAGCCTCATCTATTATTATCACACTGTACTTCTGGAGCAGGAAATCCTACAGGACAAGAAAATATGACTGCGTTATGTAGACACAAAGAGACAGAGAGAGATCATGTATGTGTAGACAGCAAGGGGAAACGAGTGGGCTACCTTCTGAATCTCCTTCAATAGGACACCATCAGTCATGAACTTGATCTTGGTGTCACGTGTCACGTTCCCCTCATATCGAATCTGGTATGACACCACCCTGAAGGATAGGGATACCCCAGTGAATTCAGACAACAAAATAAACGAGCTGGCTCAATAGGACTACTTCCTTTCCTTCTCAAAGCACATCTCTGCAAAGAAGAATCAACATTAAGAAATGTGGTTACTGAAAATGTACAAAATACAGTGATTTTCCTACTGTGTGGGCAGGTTCATCTCTTTGGCCACTCGGTGGGACATGCTGACAGCTGCCACTCTCCGTGGCTCTGTGACACCTATAATCCCACTGGCACTGGAGGGAGGGAGGGAGGGAAAGGCAGACAGAGCACATGAATGAACTCAACCTGCAAGCTTTGGAAGAAAAAAAGAATGCCTACTCTCTGCATTTCTCTGTCTTCACTATAGCTGTCCTGTCCAATAAAGGCTTTAAAAAACCAGCTACCCATACCCCAAGAAAAATCATTCAAAGAGGTTGTCAAGGGAAAAGGGTGTAAACATTTTTTTTTTACCTGGCGTAACCAGCCTCGTAAAGGAACTGGGGAACCTGGGTGGTCTTTCCACTTCCTGTCTCTCCACAGAGGATGACACTCGGGTTCTCCCTGACCGCCTCCATGATGACCTGCTCTTCTCCGAGCACGGGCAGCTTCAAACGTGCTTCCTACAACACATACACACACACATGTACATAGGGAACACACATAGAATCCTGAGTGTTAGTGTAACTACGAGAGCAGAGACAAGCTGATGTAACTATGAGAGCAGAGCTAGACTGATATCTGCCATTATTTGGCCTATGATGATATCTGTGTCGTTTTCAACAATATTCAAAAATAGCAAATCTACAATCTCAGCTAAGTGGTATCTTATAAACGTATTTTCTTGTTCATTGTTGTTTCTGTTTTATTTTAAATTAAATGTTGTCAATGTTTCTTATTTATTTAACATATCTTGTTTTTTAACAAGATGTTTTGGGGGCTGTTATGCCTTTATTGATAGGACAGTAGACTGACAGTAAATGGGGAGAGAGATGGGGAGTGATATGCAGCAAAGATAGTCGGGATCGGGAATTGAACCAGCGACACACTGTCACCTGGACCGGTAGGCCAGAGGGCGCCCCCTCAATTAGAATATTTGAATTAAATTGTATTTTTTTCAAATTGATTAGAATTGCTTTTGTACCTTTTCCAAAACATATCAGCCAAACCAACAAGACTCTCCAAAATCTGGGTCAACATCGGACACAACAATCTGCCATCAGTTGGTTTCTATGAGAGCGTACAAATGTACCCATAGAGGTACACACACATTTTACAAGTTCTCTAAAACAGATACAGAATCACAGATTAAATGAAAAGAAAAGAGCACACCTGTATTTCTGGAAGTCTATCAACTGGAATGAACACTGCAGGCTGGCATGGCATTTTGCTGGGGACTTGGAGTTGGTCAGAAACCTCCTTCTTCTCCTCCTTCTGAGAAAACTGTACCACCACCTGTTCCTCTTCCACCCCATCCTGCTTGCCTTCCGTCTCCAGACAAGAGGAAAGAGCTTCCTTAGATTCACAGGCTTCTGTAGAACCATTTCCTCCATCATTGCCGTCACCATCATCATCATCATCTTCAGAGGATGAGTCCAGGTCACTACTCTCTTCTCCCTTCTGTTCTTCTTCTTCTTCCCATTTTCGTTTCCTGTTGGCTCCGCTCAGGCTGCTGATCTTTGGCCCAGACTCCCCATCATCGACTTCATCAGGTTTCCTAACCATAAACAAAATGTGAGAATTGCTGCAGCAAATAAACAAACACACTCGCACCCTGATCATATTGTCTCTAGGACAATCTGCAAGTGGCTAAGCTTTTAGCTAAACCGTTAGGCGTGTGTACATGTGTAAACCTACGGTTTACTCTGGTAAAGCTTGTCTCCTGTGCCCAGTTTAGAGGTGGTGTAGAGCAACTTCAGTTCAGACTCTGGAAGCTGGACTTCAGCCAGCTTAGTCAATATATCTGCTCTCTGAAGTGGACAGAGGAGAAGATGATGTTAGGATGCTTTTGTACATCTCATTAGCTGTATATACAGTATAATATATCATTTTATGACTCAACAGGGAGTTGTGTCAGCGAGTGCCAGTAACACTTACATGAGCTTTCTTCTCCTTGACCTCAAGGACCTTCTCCAGCTGTTTCTTCTGCTTCTTGGTGAGAGGCCGTTTCTTTGAGACAGGCGTCTCCACACCTTTGGTCTTTTTGGCTTTGGTGGCTGGAAGAACCAGGGCATTGCTGGCATCCACACCTTTAAGCTTGTCTCCATCTGTTGAGAGGAACACGTACAGTAGGCCAGTGGTACTCACTCAACCTTTGCAGGCTGTGACGCCCAAAATAATCACATTTTAACTGGGGACTGCTGTTATGTCCTGTTACTGTGACGCAACAGACCTGACCTGTATCAGTCTGTTTCTGTCTTGTTTTGGCTGTGTATTCCTCTTCTTCTCATCTGGGGACCCACCTGGAGGTCCCCGACCCACAGGTTGAGAACCAGTACTAACCATTGGAAATAGATAGCCTAGAGCAGGGGTCTTCAACAGGGGGTCCTCAGAGTTACTACAGGGGGTCCTCCAAATCTTTGTGTGATAGAAAGAAAAAAAGAATATCTCCCTTTTAGGCAGATTCTGAACCAGATTCTGAGAACTTTGGCCAAAAATAGCAGATCTACAAGCTCACAACGCCTTGCAGAGCTTGTATTTCAGCAAAGAGGTAGCCTATAGGGGAAATTACATGAATCCAAAATACCCTAATGATTATGCTGGCAAACAATGAAACGATATGGAATCTTTGGGTCCCTGCTTCATCTCTCTCTCTCTCTCTCTCTCAACTAAGGGGTCCTTGCCCTGAAAACGTTGAAGACCCCTGGCCTAGAGATAGATAGATCTAAAGTTAACAAGCTACCCCAGTAACCCCACATTCTCCTCTCATTTACCTTCTAATTCAAGCACCACGTCTGTCTTCACAGCCTCTATCGGTTGAGTGTCTCCCTGTCTTTGCTGTCTGCCTTTCCAGTTGTGATTCCTCCTCAGTCTCCCCATCTCCTCCAGATGAAGGCTGTGAAATAATCAGCGGAACACGAACAGTATGTGCTTTAGTCTAAGCACTTATAGATACGAATACAATCACACATTGTGGATAACTAACACACTAAAATAATGACGATAGCAAGCCAAGTTGACTGGGGGAAATCTCGCTCTTTCATCTAGCTCCTTTCGGAACCCCTCGGAGCTGCGTAGCAGTGGAGTGAGGGGTTCCGAAAGGAGCTATCTTTCATCCAACATAACATAAACAATCACTCCGTGTTGACATAATATGGTAGTCGACCGCTACAAACCTTTATAGTTTGATTTCCAATTAAGTGTAGTATCCTCGAATCTGTTGTGGCATTTTGCAGTTGGAATCGTGGCACATTGGCAAATCTCACGTGTAAACAAAATCTGTTGGTCCAGGACGTCACAAAGCCCGTATTCAACACGCTCTGTCGACGAAAGGTTCCGCTTAAAGGGTAACAGAAATGGATAGGTCCTATCCTGTTAGACCCATTTTGTTCTTCACGATTTTACTTGTCAGTTGAAAAACTAAATAATAAAATGTTGTCCAACCTGAGTGTATTTTTTCCCTAGATTTACTAGACTATCAGTGTTAGTTGAATTAGTTGATTATTAGTTGAATATAAAGTTGGACATTGCGGATATTTTGGTACCAAGTACATGTCTGTATCTATTTCAGTTCTTGAGATACAGCATATGGTGCACCAGAGTCTGTAAAAGTACCTACAGTACAGTATATGCTGTATCTCAAGAACTGCAAAAGATACAGACACATACTTCATCCTTAATGCCCAACTTTATATTCAACTTTAATACATTTGTGGGTCTTAAAATCAATGCATTTGGAGTTATAATGGAAAAAACACGTTTTCAGACGGACATCTTGGATTTTGGGGGCCGCCATCTTTGATTTTCAAGTGGCTCGGTTTCTTAAATCGAAGAATGGCCTCCAAAGATGATGTGTACCAATTTTTACGCTTGTATCACTAAACGATTGCTCTTATTATCCTCAGTATACCGAGCCTTTTTCCTCTCGTATGCTTCCTGGATGTTTTGCTCCCATGCATGGGACTGTCAACTCGACTAACAGGACTAGCTTCTCGGTTGTCGACCACAGGACGATGTCGGGTCTCAGTGTGGTGATGGTGATGTCAAAGGGGAAGTGTAGTTGTTTGTCGAGGTCTGCTGTCATTGACCAGCCTGGAGCCAGGATGGATGATCTGTCCAATTTTGGGCATTTCTTTCTGGCTTGTCCCGCTGTTACAAAGTGCACCAGTTGCCTCTGTTGGGATCCTGACTTAGGTCTCGTTGGCTATGACTCATGCTCTCTGTGTGTTCAGCCAGCTTTCTTAGTACCTGGTCGTGCCGCCACCTGTAACGACCCTGGGCCAAGGCCGTCTGGCAGCCACACAGAATGTGGCGGAGCGTTCCCTTAGCTGTTCCGCAGAGTCCACAGTTTTCATCAGAGCCATACCATCGTGCCAGGTTTGTTGGACTTGGAAGGGTGTCATAAGTAGCTCTGATAAGAAAACCTAGCCTTGTCTGAGGCATCTTCCACAGGTCACTCCATTTCACTGACCTTGGTAGGACACCCTCCCACTTTGTCCATTGGACTTGCTGGCATTGGCCAATGGACTTGGTGAAGAACCTGTCTTCCTCCATCCTTGTCACTTCTGTGACCACCAGGTTCTTTCTTTCTTTCAAGGATGCTTTGGACCACATCTTCTGTGTCTCTCCCCAGCCCAGGCCACACCTTCCATGTTGTGTTCTTCCCACAAGCTCTTGGTGCTTTAATCTAGCGATGGCATCGTCCACACAGCTTTCTGCCTTCCATGCTCTGCCTGTCCGGATCTTGGCACCAGCATTTCTGACCAAATCGTCACTTAATATCGTCATTTAATACACAACATTTTGCTCTTCAAAAGACACAAAACTAAAGTTTACTGTTGAAGGTTTGAGTTTCACTGGGAATTTTCTGAGGCTAATGTGTTTTCTTTAACTGCATGCAGCACATTGTGCTTATTGTCCTTTACATTTCTGCTCTTTTGACAAAACATTGGTATAGCCTGTGACTCTTTTTACTTATACCATTCCCTAATTGTACAGTGCTGAAAGTCTGAGTAACTTGATACTGCTCAGTACTATTCCTCTTGGATCTGAGCTCGGCATTTGATACGGTTGACCACCCATTTTTAATAGAGAGGTTAGAGTACTGGGTGGGGATAAAGGACGTGGCACTGAAGTGGCTCAGCTCCTACCTTACGGGGCGGAGCTTTTCAGTCGCTATAGGAGAGGCCTCCTCCACTAAGGCCCCCTTCACGTGCGGTGTCCCGCAGGGCTCAATTTTAGGCCCCCTGCTATTCTCCATATATATGCTCCCCATCGGCAGCATTATTCGCACCCATAATATACAGTTTCATTGCTATGCTGATGATACACAACTTTACATCCCTCTAACATCTGGTTCCGGAAACATGTCCCGCCTTCTAACCTGCCTTGCCGACATCAAACATCGGATGACCCAAAACCTTCTCCAGCTAAATTAATCAAAATCTGAAATAATTCTTTTTGGTCCCCCCAGCTCAACCATTTCCCTCCACTCACAACTTGGTCCCCTCTCCGTTAACATCACACCAGCAGCCCGTAATCTGTGTGTGATTTTTGATACTGACTTGTCATTTAATAAACACTAACTGTTGTCCAATCCTGCTATTTCCAGTTGCGGAACATCAAGAAAATCAAGCCATTCCACTGACCTGGAAAAGGTAATCTATGCCCTCATTTCATCACGACTTGACTACTGCAACTCCCTCTACTCCGGTCTCAGCAAAAAAAAAACTATCCTGCCTACAGTTAATCCAAAACTCTGCTGCTAGATTACTCACAAATACAAAGAAACGCGACCACATCACCCCGATACTGGCTTCTCTTCACTGGTTACCTGTGAGCTCTAGATGTGATTTTAAAGTACTACTAATCACTTATAAAGCCTTACATGGATTGGCCCCTACTAGATATGCTGCCCTCTTATGAGCCAGGGCGCACCCTTAGATCAACAGATTAGGCCCTTTTGAAAGGCCACAATATCAACCCAGTTACCCGAGGTGATCGGGCTTTTGCCGCCAGGGCACCCAAGTTATGGAACGCACTGCCAGTGCACCTTAGGTTAGCAGCTTCCCTGCCTTTATTTAAATCATTGCTTAAAACATACTTATTTACTAAATCTTTTTCTTAATTGTAGTAACATTAAAATGTTAAATTTAATGTTTTTTGTGTTGTTTTTTGCTTTGTTACATGATGTTTTAATCCTGCCTTGTGCAGCACTTTGTGACTTTGTTTTGAAAAGTGCCATATAAATAAAGTTCATTATCATTATGCAGCATCTCAGTTGCAAAAAGTTTATATTTGTTATTTTTTTTATTTTGAAAATTGGGGTAAATTGGTTCTCCAAATCAGCAGGATGTCATTTCTTTTTTGCATTCTGTTCACTGGTTATACATCTAATTGTTGGTTGACGTGTATATTGATACTGTCATATTATATTAAACATCTGTTTTTGTTTGTTGAATATTGTGACATCTAGTTCTTGGAAGGAGGGGGATAAAAGAATTACAATTAAAATACATTTTATGCTGATCCTACTTCCTCAATTTCCTGGTCAGTGTGAGACTGCGTGAGGCTGCTCTCTGCCAGTGCCAAAGATCAGCCATACGGCCCGTCCTGTTTCCAGACAGTTTATTATTTATCTGGTAATTTTGTTGTGGCATGACAGTCTTTATTGAATAGATTTTCCTGAGTAAATATATAATAACAATTCATATAAACTAGACCACAACTCTGTGCTGTGCTCTCTTTTAGTTTAAGCAGTGCATGGGTGCTGCATCTCTTTGGTTTTTAAATCACTGGAGACCGTTTGGCACAAATTTATTTCAACTCTGCGCTGTATACAGTACCAAATATGTGGTTTGGCAATCATTGCCTGTAAAATAGAGCAACCTCCCTTCACTATTTGGCCACAGGGGGTTCATATGGGGGCTGTTACATTATCTCCCTTCTCTATACCATTTTACATCAATCTATGTTTGTGCTGAGGCTCCCGGGCTTTAGAAGTTCCACATGTCAGAAGGGAATTAGGGAAAGCTGCTGGCAGTTTTTATGCAGCCAACAAAGGCAAAAGATGATGGGATGATCTCAAGTTAAGAGCCTCACTCCCAAGTTCACATGCGGGAACCACTACCGTCAATAAACAGTTTATTCTTCTTAATGTATTTTCTATTACATTTTAACAGTGCTGTATTGTCTAAAAGGTTTAGAGAAAGGAAGTCTCTTTCATTTTGTATCATTTTAATACACAACATTTTGCTCTTCAAAAGACACAAAACTAAAGTCACATTAACAGTTATGTACTTTGTGTTTGTTAAAAAGGAAAAAAATAAAGTTCTGCACAAATTGGGTCAACAATATTGTGTGGATCTAATTAAGTATCAAACATGTATAGCCTAAATAGCCTACATTCATAATAATTATAAAAAATAAAATACTGTCTCATACAACTTCTAATTTGAAGTAATGGTTTGAGTATGTCAGTGTGTCTCCATTTGAAGCCCCCTAGTGGCTGATCTTTACCAGGGCTAGAGCTGTGAGCTTTTATTTTGAAGTTGTATTTTCAGTATCCTTCTAAGCAAAGTAATCAACTCAACCAAGATCAGGTGTACTAATGACCAAACACACTGCACAGCTACATGTCAGAACATAGAACAGAAGTCAGTCAGAGAGAGCTGAATGCTCAGCTACATGTCAGAAGTTCTCCAAGTGTACTACTACATCTTGTTCTTTGCAAGAGCATCGTCGGTATGTTTGATACTGTGTTTGTAGACATATCTTCACTGATAGTTTGATTTCAATTAGCACTATGATGTTTGTCTAATTCAACTGCATAACATGAACATATGATTGCTGCCTTCCAATACTGTATCTGTAGCTCTTGATATAATGTTTGTGTAGTGATTCTAGCTGTCTACATTCTTGTTGCATTTGCATTATTGTTTAATACGAATTTAAGCACTGTCTTGTATGTTTGTTTTTGTTGTAGTTTTACCCTTTTGAAAGCCAGTAAACCTGTTGACTACACACGTCTCCAGAGTCTTGGTTGAAGAAAGGTGTTTAGCTGACTGTTGAATCACACTATCCAGTGTGCAGTGAGAACAGTACAAGTTCCACCTTGACGACAATCAAGTCTGCCTTTGGATTACTGAGAATTCTCTGAAGAAGTAGTGAGCAAGAAGACCAATGTGTTCGATCTTCTATGATGACCACTATTAAGACTGAAGAGACGGAGACTGGACACATTAAGAGGGTGATCATCGGATACCAGTCACATTTGTCGCCTGAAGAGAAGTTCACCAAGATTGTTTGATGTTTGAAGAGGGTGGCATTTCTTGTTCTAGTGTGAAGGGTATTTTAAGCTTGAAAAACATTAAAAAATATATAAAACTATATTGTCCATGGTGCAAATGAAAACATAAAACTGTATTATTTCCTTCCCATCGAGACAACTCTTTCTCAGATGCTGCTGTCCTTCAAGGGCTCATATTCTGTATTCATCAGGTTCTCTCCAGAAATAAAGCTTTCCTCTGTGGTTCTCCTGGCGCCCCTGGACATCCTCTCAAACCTCCTCAGGAACACGATGACGCCCACCAGCAGTGCCGTCTGCACAAACACAAAACCACAAACACAAACAGGCACACCTGCGAGGCCAGTGCCAGGTCACAGTACCAGTAGTGACAGGTCTCCTGAATTTCCGCCTCTGTCAAGTAGACCACCAGCCTCCCTCTCAGTGCAGGAGGGGAACTGCAGTTGACATTGCTGTGTGACGTGCGCTGGCCGTGAGGCTGGCGGAGCAGCAGGGCACGCAGGTACAGCACGCCGCAGTCACACGCCCACGGGTTGCCATGGAGAGAGATGGAGCGTAGAGAGGTGAGGCCATCCAACAGACCGTTGGGGAGGGTGGTCAGCAGGTTGTTGTGGAGGTGGAGCTCCGTCGTGCCAGGCGGGAAATGGGTGGGGTGGCTCCATTTGTATGCTGTCAGAGTTAAGGAAAGACATTAACATTTTAAATGTTTTTTTTGAGAACCACTGCTTTAGACAGAAATGCAAACAGCACAGGTCGAGTACTGCAAATCCCCTTAGCTCAAGTAAGCCTATCCATTAGCTCAAAGCCACACACATGCAAATACAATGTCATAGCACTGCTATTAGTCACGGTTGTTTGTTGTTAAACCCACCACAGCAACCTGCCAAGCTGTTCACCAGCAGTGCCTGTGTAACGTCAAGTCTCATGTAGACAGACCCACATCGACTTCATAAAAAAAAAATATATATATATATATATATATATATATATATATATATATATATATATATTAGAATTTTGAATGATCAAAATTAGGTCGTTACCTTGGCACAGCCCACGTCCGCTGGATGCAGCTGGGTCCAGCAGCGGCTGATCGAGGCTCATGTTGGACAGCTGGAGCGTTCCCCGTCTCGAGGGTTGGCCACAGGTCCCCCTGAGAGTTCCAAGCTCTTAGGTGGAGAGTTCTCGGCTCTGAGTCTTCTGAACGGCGGCTCGTTGGACAGCTGGAGCGTTCCCCGTCTCGTGGGTCGGGTCAGCCACAGGTCCAACAGAGGGTTCCAAGCTCTTAGGTGGAGAGTTCTCGGCTCTGAGTCTTCTTAACCCTGCAATGGCCATCGTCGCTTTTTGGACACATATATATTTAATAAAAAAATAATTGGTTCTCCAAATCAGCAGGATGTCATTTCTTTTTTGTATTCTGTTCACTGGTTATACATCTAATTGTTGGTTGACTTGTATATTGATATTGTCATATTAAACATCTGTTTTTGTTTGTTGAATATTGTGACATCTATTTCTTGGAAGGTGGGGGGGGGATTAAAAGAATTACAATTAAAATAAATTTGATGCTGATCCTACTTCCTCAATTTCCTGGTCGGTGTGAGGCTGCTCTCTGCCAGTGCCAAAGATCAGCTATACGGCCCGTCCTGTTTCCAGACGGTTTATTATATATCATCTGGTAATTTTGTTGTGGCATGACATAGTCTTTATTGAATAGATTTTCCTGAGTAAATATATAACAATTCATATAACTAGACCACAATTCTGTGCTGTGCTCTCTTTTAGTTTAAGCAGTGCATGGGTGCTGCATCTTTGGTTTTTAAATCACTGGAGACCGTTTGGCACAAATTCATTTCAACTCTGCACTGTATACAGTACCAAATATGTGGTTTGGCAATCCTTGCCTGTAAAATAGAGCAACCTCCCTTCACTATTTGGCCACAGGGGGTTCATATGGGGGCTGTCACATTATCTCCCTTCTCTATACCATTTTACATCAATCGATGTTTGTGCTGAGGCTCCCGGGCTTTAGAAGTTCCACATGTCAGAAGGGAATTAGGGAAAGCTGCTGGCAGTTTTTATGCAGCCAACAAAGGCAAAAGATGATGGGATGATCTCAAGTTAAGAGCCTCACTCCAAGTTCACATGCGGGAACCACTACCGTCAATAAACGGTTTATTCTTCTTAATGTATTTTCCATTACATTTTAACAGTGCTGTATTGTCTAAGTTCTTTTTGTATTGGATTAGGCATTTAGCCTAAATATCATACTTGAAATATATGTGGAGGTGGAGCTCCGTTGTGCCAGGCGGGAAATGGGTGGGGTGGCTCCATTTGTATGCTGTCAGAGTTAAGGAAAGACATTAACATTTTAAAGTTTGAGAACCACTGCTTTAGACAGAAATGCAAACAGCACAGGTCGAGTACTGCAAATCCCCTTAAGGCCTCTCCATACTATGACCGAAATGTTCGGTGAGTTGTGTTTTCCGACGTGCAAATTTCCGAACTCCCGTTCGGTCCAATGCTTTTCAGAAGTCCCGAGGGATATAATTTTATGGTAGAAAAGGACCTTTTGACCGAAAACGGCGGTTTCGGTCATAGTATGGATAGGCCTTTAGCTCAAGTAAGCCTATCCATTAGCTCAAAGCCACACACATGCAAATACAATGTCATAGCACTGCTATTAGTCACGGTTGTTTGTTGTTAAACCCACCACAGCAACCTGCCAAGCTGTTCACCAGCAGTGCCTGTGTAACGTCAAGTCTCATGTAGACAGACCCACGTCGACTTCATAAAAAAAATAATATATATATTAGAATTTTGAATGATCAAAATTAGGTTGTTTGTTACCTTGGCACAGCCCACGTCCGCTCGATGCAGCTGGGTCCAGCAGCGGCTGATCGAGGCTCTTGTTGGACAGCTGGAGCGTTCCGTCTCGAGGGTTGGCCACAGGTCCCCCAGAGTGTTCCAAGCTCTTAGGTGGAGAGTTCTCGGCTCTGAGTCTTCTGAACGGCGGCTCGTTGGACAGCTGGAGCGTTCCCCGTCTCGTGGGTCGGGTCAGCCACAGGTCCAACAGAGGGTTCCAAGCTCTTAGGTGGAGAGTTCTCGGCTCTGAGTCTTCTTAACCCTGCAATGGCCACTGTCGCTTTTTGGACACATTTATATTTAATTAAAGAAAAAAAAAAAAGGTTAAATAATTAGTTTTCCTGTTGTTTTTTCACCTACACATCACCATTGGTCATGATATTTGCATATAAATACCCCCCACAGAGGCTGACATTCACACAACTTATCTCACTTTTCCACTGAAGCTATTCCTCACAAATACATAAGTAAAATGCCTGTAATATTTTTAGTTGGTGATCGTTGTAATGTCTAGAACAGTAGTTGTCAACCTTTTCAAGCTGGGACCCCCAAAATAATAATTTTAACTGGGGAACCCCCACCCTGATGAGCACTAGGAGCTGAGGCATTACATTTTGTATAACACGGTTCTATTGTGAATATAGCAGATCTACATACTTACACCTCCTCGCAAAACAAGCATGTTTATCTGCTATTTTTCTGCCTCCAATATTTGACCATTTGGCCAATGCTTAATTTGTCATTTTAGAAGTTGCATTTAGAGGTATTAAAAAGTCCTTAAATTGTCCCTTTAGAAATGTGCATATACCCTCTACAGTCTACACACTTAAACTTTGTTGGTTTGTTTACTGTTGAGTGAGAAACCAATGTAGCACATTAAGTTAATCATCTGGAGACCCCCCAAAATAATGTGGGGACCCCCATGGGGTCCCGAGCCACAGGTTGAGAACCACTGGTCTAGAACATGTAGGCCTACATAGCCTATGTTATTATTGTGAAAAATATCCCCCAAATGTAAATTAGACATTGGTTTATGGCTTTAAAACCTTACAAAAAACACTACATTTTCCTCTCCAAAGTAGGCTATCCTACCATCTGAAATGTGGATTTTTTTTTATTCTTTTTTTTTTTTTTTTTTTGAAATTAGAAATTAATAATTCGGGCCTTGCTTACTGGGTTAACGGCGGCTCTTGTTGGACAGCAGGAGGGTTCCCCGTCTCGTGGGTCGGCCACAGGTCCCACAGAGGGTTCCAAGGTGAAGAGTTCTCGGCTCTGTCTTCGCTCCCAGACCCTGTTGGAAGTCTTACATTTTCTGACACTAAACCAGCCCAGGCTACTGCTCTTCATAGGCGCGTGAGCGGAGTTGATTTTGGTGCAGTTTGTGCGAAAACTGTTCTTTTTGGTTCATCATTTTTAAGAAGTGATCAAATATGAATAATATAAATCTGGCAGAACACTTTGGGATAGACGACATGGCCGTCTACGCTGTTCTTTTGTTGAAACATAAACTTGGAAACCCACACAATTGCGTCCCACACAATTGCGCAGCATGTTTTCAGGCAATTCAGGGACCAGCAGGTAAAAACAAACCAATGCTACAGTCATCAACATTGTTGAAGTGAAATTGTTTGTTTGTACTTATTTATTGATATTTCGGAAAACGCGCAAATTAGGCTAACCGTAGCCTAGCATTGCTACTATGGTGCTGTCTGTAGAGTCTTCTTGGGTGCTGTGGCCGGGCCGGGCCTTCTTATTATGACTATGGCCGTGCCGGGGAAGCTAGCAATGCTAGGCTACGGTTAGCCTGCGCTAATTTGGAGGGCAACAGTCCGCCATTCCGAAACACCGCTATTTCGAAACGGGGTTAGGGTTCGGGTTAGGGTTAGGGTTAGGGTTAGAAGTCAATGTTCGGAATGAGCGTGTCGACATTGCGACAAATGTTGCATCTGTTCGACGTGAGTTTTCTCATGCTAATAAAGCTAATTTGAATTGAATTTTAAAACGTGGTGAGAAGCAAGGCCCTCTTACGTCTAGCAAGATGATGAGGGCAGTGGTGGAAAAAGTACTCTCATTCTTTACTTAAGTAAAAGTATCATTACTGCAATGTAGAAGTAGGCTAGGGGAGAGCGGGGTAAACTGAGACACTTTTTACATTTTCTCCCCTATAGGCGAACTAAAAGATATACCAGTAAAACTTTACACATTTACCAGTAATTTGGGATGTTTCCTAACAATGGAAGTTATCAGAACATATTCAAGACAAAAGACAGAAAATATGATTGTTTTAAAAAAAAAGTGGTCTTGTGTCTCAGTTTACCCCAGGACCGGGGTAAACTGAGACAGACCAGAGAATCAACGGGAGAAAGTGATCCACTCACTTTTTTCACTTTAAAACTACCATTTAAAACACAAAAACCCAGTTAACCAGGTTAAATATGCACAACACAAAAATGTACATAGCAGAAAGTCTTTTAATATGGTCTGTCCTGTCATATCCACCCATGTGTCAAATAATGTCAATAGGATCCACTTTCCTCAGTTGATCCTAATGTAATTTCTCCTCTAGAATGCATTTCTGCAAAGCATATTGTTGTATTGTGCATAACTAATGAGATAATTAGCAAATTTAGTCCAATATGCTAATTAATTCATTAATTATGCATGACACATACAAATAGATGGGTTCTACAGGAAAAATTACATAAGAATGAACTGAGAAAAGTTTGGTACACCCTTTCATCAGGTTTTTACAGCTATCTCCCTGTCTATCATGTTGGGATAATGTGAGATAGTGTCTCACTTTACCCCGAAGCAATTGTCTCACTTTACCCCACAGCCACATTTTGGGAAAAGTGATATCTTTTATCAATTCAGGGTAATCTTCAGCTATATCTATCACATGGATTTATAAGTTGGTAGTTCATCAACATGTATGATATAAAATGTTGTCCCTGCATCAACACATTTTTGTGAAAAACATGTTTTTTACAGCACTATCAGGTCTCTCTCTTCATGGCAAGTGGGAAATTCAAAGGGCTTGAAAATATAATGGTCAGATGACCACAAATGTGTTCCATTGCCAAGATAAATGGAGTGTCTCAGTTTACCCAGTGTCTCAGTTTACACCGCTTATTATAGCTCTATGGATACGACTCATACGAGGATAAAACTGGCGGGAAATTTCGGGTCAGATGACCTGGCAGTTTATGCTTTATTATTGCTTAAGAATAACTTTAAAGACTTCGAGCTCCTGCAGCTGTTCCTGTTGCTCCTGTGCCCCTCTGTCTCTATGTGCTGCCTAACATGACCACGGCTGCTGGCATTAACATAACAGATGTATTCCAGATATGTTGGTAAGTAACCTGAAGTGCTTCCCCCCAGCTTGGGCTGGAGCGGTATCGAAATTAAGCTTCTAACCTTTTTTATTTCCAATCACACAGGGACATTTATCTCCTGCAAAACGCAGGGGGTGTGCAGTCAATCAGGTTGCAGACACTGATGAGGAAGTCTCTTTCATTTCAGCAGGTACGAATTTTGTGTTGACCAGTAGAAGAAAACATGTATTTAACTACTAATCTAACTACCAATTTACCAAAATGCCTGGTAGATTAGCTGTTGTTCACTGTTAATTGTCACAGAATATTAGTGGATTATCCACTTTGAAAACTGCCCGGCTTGTTATGACTAATTACCTTCTCACTGTCTCTCTGGAGCAAAAGGAATGGGCTATAGCGTTATGTGCAGACTGCAGAGACAACCGTCCTCCGGGACTCCGGGAGCGATGAATGCAGCAAGCATTTTGGATGTGACGATGGTTGCTAGATGCACCGCAGCCACATCCACATTGATGTGGCATTTTGGAAACTCAACCGTGGTTTACTAATGAATATATTGGATATCAGAAGGTCTTTTTTTTTTTTTTTTTTTTTGAAAACAGGATGTCATTTCTTTTTGTTCAAAGTGTTGGCTGACATGTATATTGCTATTGTCATAATAAACAGCCGTTTTTGTATGTTGAATATTGTGACATCTAGTTCTTGGGAGGAGGGGGAAAAAAATAAAAGAATTAAAATAAGTTTTATGCTGATCCTACTTCCTCAATTTCTTGGTCGGTGTGAGACTGTGTGAGGCTGCTCTCTGCCAGTGCCAAAGATCAACGATACGGCACGTCCTGTTTCCAGACAGTTATATATCATCTGGTAATTTTGTTGTGGCATGACATACAGTCTTTATTGAATAGATTTTCCTGAGTAAATATATAAGATCCTAAAATCGTACGAGATAATTGTTCGCTTCAGTCTCGCCAACTAACATTACATTGTTCATGTGAAATTGTTTGTTTGTGCTTATTTATTGAAACGTCAAACTATCAAATTAGCCTAGCATTGCTGCTATGGCGCTGATTTGCAGATTTGTGTTGTGTGAAAAGTGATCCAGCCAGGTGTTTTGCAAATATGTTATGACATTAATATGTTAAATTGTGTTTTCTTAAGAATATGTGCAGAGACACAACCGTCACCCGGCCCGGGAGCGATTAATGCAGCAAGCATTTTGGATGTGCCAATGGGGAATGAGGATGGTTGATAGATACACCGCAGCCACATCCAGATGTCAGTTCTCCTGGATTTCAGGAGGAGATGCTCGTCCTGGCGGAGAGGCTGATGGCGTATCCTAGACTCCGTGTCAGCGGCATTACTGCAATCGGACGTCAGTCTGCAGTGCCATACAGAAAGCCTACAACATGCGGTGGGTAGAGCCAAAATGTCACATTGCACTGCATTTCACAAATGTAATGAGGATTTTGTCATTGCATTCTTCTAAAGCATTCGTTCTATTTAATGTCGGAATGGAGAGATGCACTCAGTAATACCTGATGTAGTGCCAGGTTCAATACTTGGAGCATGGATGCCGATGGCTGCCGATGCCGATGGAAGGGATTCAGGTTGTGGATTCAGGGATTCAGACGTGTGCTCAAGAACTGATGTCCAAACGTTTCCATATAGCATAGGCCTATAAATTATATTTATATATTCGCAGTCCAGATACAATAACCGATTCAGACCACCAGCCTAACAAACACAGTTGAAAAACTGTGTGCCTGCCATCAGCAACACCTGTGCTTCATTAGGGAGTGGTTTAAATACCCTAGCTGTAACCTAGGCAACCTTGGCCTTGACCACTCCCTGCAGTGATGTCATTAAAGTCAGAATGGCTCTTACACCTGATATATTTCTGTTTGTTAGATTGGCCAGAAGACGAGGACATGGCTGAGCCGGAGCAGGTGGATAATTGTGATGGCCAAAATAATCCACCTCATTTCAAATGAACACAGTTCAAAGACAGTGAATGTACATTTTATATTGGATCTTCAATTTACAATGTAGGCATGCATTTAGCCTAAATATCATACTTCAAACTTCAAATATATGGAAAGATCTAGTTCCCCCAGTCCTTTTCCCATGTCCAGACCAGTGGACATCTATGTATTATTTTTCAGTTGGAGGGTTTTAAGTGTTTCATGTAAAAAAAGAATCATGCGTGTCATTGTGTAGTATGTTAAGTGTATATGAACCATAGTTTGTACTGTCCCCCAAAAAGGTTTAGAGAAAAAGGAAGAAACCACGGTCACAATAACAGTTACGTACTTTATGTGTTTGTAAAAAAAAGGACAAAATACAGTTCTGCACAATTTGGGTCAACAATATTATGTGGACCTAATTAACTATCAAACATGTTACTGTACATCAAATAGCCTACATTCATAATAATTCTCTATAATAAATAACAAAATACTGTCTCAATTCTTGTTCTAGTGTGAAGGTGTGAAGGGTCTTTTAAGCTTGAAAAAATATATATATTTATTGTCCATTGTGCAAATGAAAACATAAAACTGTATTATTTCCTTCCCATCCATCTAGACGACTCTTTCTCAGATGCTGCTGTCCTTCAAGGGCTCGTATTCTGTATTCATCGGGTTCTCTCCAGAAATAAAGCTTTCCTCTGTGGTTCTCCTGGCGCCCCTGGACATCCTCTCGAACCTCCTCAAGAACACAATGACACCCACCAGCAGTGCCGCCTGCACCGCCACAAACACAAACAGGCACACCTGCGAGGCCAGTGCCAGGTCACAGTACCAGTAGTGACAGGTCTCCTGAATTTCAGCCTCTGTCAAGTAGACCACCAGCCTCCCTCTCAGTGCAGGAGGGGAACTGCAGTTGACGTTGCTGTGTGACGTGCGCTGGCCGTGAGGCTGGCGGAGCAGCAGGGCACGCAGGTACAGCACGCCGCAGTCACACGCCCACGGGTTGCCATGGAGAGAGATGGAGCGTAGAGAGGTGAGGCCATCCAACAGACCATTGGGGAGGGTGGTCAGCAGGTTGTTGTGGAGGTGGAGCTCCGTCATGCCAGGTGGGAAATGGGTGGGGAGCGAGGAGCTGGTCAGACTCCGGCGGCTGCAGTCCACTTGACCTCCATTGCAGGAACAAGTAGAGGGGCAGGCTGATGACCCTTGTACAGTGGCTCTCGACAAGAGGAGCAGACACAGGAGTGATAGCCCCATCATCATAATTACTGTAGAACAGAACACAACAGAATAAGTTTACTGACTGTCAGAGAGATGACAAAGATGATATTCAGAATCGTAAGGTTTGTCATGCCGTACAACTACATTAATAACGGAATAAGCATGCTTTGTGTGGATATCACATCTGAAAGTGAATATGGGAATGTTTCTTTGTTTCATTGTCAGAAAATGATCCCTGACCCTAAAACTGATCAGATCTGTTGTATTGTTTTACAGAAGCTAAGAATGAGACTATAGGTGACATACTGTAAGAGTAAAACCTTTCCATACTGTATATAACAAAACTAAAACACATACAGTATGAGAGTGAGACAGTTGTCAGGCTAAACACAAATGCTACAGTACATAGTGCACACAGTAGAGGAAAGCAATTTGTAGTGGCTAAATAAGCAAATAAATACAGACTACTATATGCAGGCATGGATTATATCATATACCGGTACTGTAGGCTAAACAAGTTTCTGAGGTCATTAATATGAGAACAAATGTAATTGTAATTATTTTACCTTCAGGGTTAAGAGTCCACAGCGAAGTGTAAAGGAATAGCCTTTCTCTATTGCCTTAAGAGAAACAGTATCAGGCACATACAGTACAGCTGGTTCTCACTGATAAAGACCCCCCCCCCCCCCCCCTCTCTCTCTCTCTCTCACACACACACACACACACACACACACACACACACACAATATCATCATCATCACATCCCCACACATACCCATTTATGTCTCCCAAGGAACCGGAAGCATTTTGTATAGTGCCACTGTGTCAGCTAGGGCCACATACTGTAGCCTATAACATCCTATGGCATAGGGTAGAGTATTAAAGAGTGGTCGTTTATACCAAATGAACATTTTCCAAAAATGAATGTGTCCAACTTTAATGTATTTTTTAAATCTGACAGAAGGGGCTGCTCTTGACTGGTTGGAATAGGATTGTGTGTTATTGGCAGCTTTGGAAAGTACATTTAATCAAGTGCTGTCCTTCTTGAGTACAATATGAGGTACTTTTACTTAACTTGAGTATTTCCATTTTTCAATACACTTTACTTCTACTGTACTATATCTAAGAGGCAAATATTGTACTTTTTACTCCACTACAATTATTTGTTAGCTTTAGTTACAAGTTACTTTGAACATCCAGATTATTAACACAATAACTTCTTAAGCCCAATTTTATATTCTAGAAGACATTCTGTATCTAGAAGCTCGCAACATGTCGCATCATGACATGTTGTGAGTTGTAGATCTCTTATTTTAATACTTTTACTTTGATTCTTTAGGTATTTTGATGTCAATACTTTTGTACTTTTACTCAACTAACTTTTTGAATACTGGAATTTTACTTTTATGTATACGTTTATTTACTAGAATATTTATATATTGTGGTTTTGCTACTGAGTACTTCTTTCAGCGCTAGTGGTTGGTTAGTTACTGTGATATATTAAAAAATATACATGAACCAATTAAGCCCTATTTGAACTTCTGTGTTCCCACTCTACAGGGTGGTAGCCACTCTACAAACACTGTGGGTCAACTGTGCCAACAATACTTTTGTACTTACTGAAGTGAAAATGTTAATGCAGGACGTTTAGTTGTAAGAGAGTATTTCCACATTGTGGAATTGATATTTTGACTTTAAAATAGCAAAAAAATCGGAGTACTTCTTCCACCACTGGTGACGGGCAATGGGGAAGCACAGCTATGACTCAGCATTTCTGTCTCCATGCAGTGTCCACAGCTCTGTGGGCCAGTGCTCTTTTTACTGTGTGCATTCAGGAAGTGATATAACACAGTACATTGTGGGTTTCTTCCCCCCTCCACAGGGCTGGATTGAACTCCATGACCTTCAGAGAAATAATGCATAAGACAAACAAGGCTGAAGTGATGTGAATCAAGTTGTTTTATTTGTCATACGATACCATTGTAACTGGGGGCACACGTGACGCTCCACGTCTGTGTTGAGCTCTCAGACAGACAACACGGCTCAGGCATACAGGTATCACAGCCAGAGGGGCAGCGGGTGCACTGCATGTACCTCCACCTCAGGAGTCTGCACATACACATAGCACGCACACAAGCTCTCACGCACACACACACACACACACACTAACTCGCACATCTGCATACAGAATACAGTCCCGCCATAGAGATATGCCATTTCAAACCTAAGCCTAAATACAGTATTTGCTCCACATCGTTGCTCTATATACATTTTACCATCCTGCAGTGGTAACAAGATGTATCTTCATAATGCATTTCAGAACAAACACAGGGCATCAGCTATGAGGCGATGAATACAGGCCCACAGCTATAAGCAGATAGGTGGAATCGCAGCATGCTCGCACATGCACATTGTACTGTACACTACACAACCTCTCATTATGTTGACGGGTCTCGATTCACAGTTAAGGGCGATTTATTCTTAGTTGCGTGCCAGTGCCGCACACTCAGGACAGCAGATCTACAATCTCAAAAGGTATTGCAAAGCAACACGTTGTGAGCTTGTAGGTCTGCTATTTTCTGTGTGCGACGCGCCGCACAAGCAAGTATAAATCAGGCATTAGCCACTGGCGATAAGTGCATTTTCAATTCAAAGCCAGCGAATGTAAAAACAGTACCTGAAAATAAGGTTTTGTGTAGCCATACAGAAAACGTTGTTCAATAATATAATATTTATGATAGACACCAAAAAAAAAAAGGAAACAAAATGAGATGTCTTCCCTTTGTGGTGTTAAATCAAAGTAAAATCACTATACAGTACTGTACCTCTACAAAGACAAACTGAATTTTAAGGATGGATATCTGATGACATCTAAAGTAGATGTTTGGTCTCACATTCATGCACGCACACGCACGCTCGCTCTCTCGCACACGCACACACTCACACAAACAACGACTAAAAACCAACATCTATAATAAACCTCAACATCAAACGAAGTTGCAATACAAAACATTTCATAATGCACATATTCATACCCTGACAGAATATCCCAAAAGTTTAGCATTGCATTTATAAATTAGACAATGAATAGTAATTTAAATTATGCATTTATATTATAGTCTATGTTAAGACTGTTAACAGCAAAGGGGCTCAAAATGGGGACATAGATATGGTACAGAAAAGTACCCTCCCACAACACAATCCTCCAAGGGGACAAAATATACAAAGCACCGAATAGGAGATGAATGTACAGCCAGAGTTGCCACTAGCACAATATATCCAAGTTGTGTTGCATTTATTAGCATCAGGTCTGAGTTTGTTTTAGTTCAGAGTTCAGACAGCAGGGGATGCTGTAGTGTACCAGTTGCTCTGGGAGTTCTCACACATCATGGTCATGGATTTGCTGCTGCATCTTGTTCAGCATCTCCTGCATCCTGGCCAGCTGGAAACACAAATAGGGGAGAGGTCAGAGCGAGAGCGCTACACCTAATTTACACCCTGTTGTAAGATGCAATGCAACGCGTCGTGGATTGCATGTCTATGTCATGTGCAGTAAACATGTCATGTTCTGGTATGTATGGTAGCTTTACAAATTGTGTTGGACTGTTTTGAAAAATCGATTCCATCTCTGAACGGCGCAATGAAAAATATAATAATACAATGTATAAATTAATAATAGTAAACTTGATTTAAATAGCACCTTTCATACCCATGTAGCAAACAGCTCTGGTAGCGGTACCATTGTTAAGAGAAATGTCTGTAATAGCTTCCATACCTCCTCATCTTTCATTTTGATGAGCCTCTCTGTCTCTACGTCAGGAGTGGACAGGGGCAGGAAGGGGGTGGGGCTCTCCATGCGGTTGTCCTGGGACAGTTTACTGAGGAAGCACACAATCACACACAGAGGATAAAGGCACGCCGTTCAAATCTGCCAATGTCAGCAATAAACCAAGATGTTTACAACATATACAAATTTCTCACCCGACTCTTTCTCTCTACCACATGAACCCGAGCACGGCAAACATTCTGTGAAAATAGCCGTTCTACAAGCTCACAACGTGTCACGACACAATGCATTGTGAACTTGTAGAACGGCCATTTTCAGCCAAGACGTGTTATAGATGGAAAAAAGGAAGTGGAAAAAAGGATAAACCCTTACGTAATTGTTTGAAGCTGCATCCCTGACTTTTTGTTTGTAAAGAGATGTTACTTTAACCAATCTCTATGATAGAGTTATGCTAATCCAATTTATTACACGGCTTGGTTGAATGCTTGATTCTGATTGGTCAATCGCAGAATTCGGCGAGTGCTATTTCTGGATAATGACCGCTCCGCTCAATAACAGACCGCTCTCTAATCAAGGTCTCAGAGTACCTGACTGTGCTGCTTGAATGTTATGCTGTATCCAACATGAAAGCCATGTAAACAATTATACAAAGTCATTTACAACTAAGGAGAATGGTTCTTGTATCAGACGTCACTATTCTGGCTAGGGTAGTGACTACACACTACGGCCTCGGCATAGAGCAGAGGGCCTTCCATTCTCAGTCGATAAGAATGGAACACATGTTCATGCAGTAGTTGGTCAGGGTAGTGTCGCCGCTCTCAGTCGCTGAGCATTGAGCAGCACATTTCATAGTCAGGCAGAAGTGACCTTCCATACTAAGTGTTGAGAGAACACATCTTTTGGTCAGACAGAAGGAATGTCAGTCCTCAGAATTATCTTAACAATGTGTATGTATCCTTGCAGTATCTGTATTTAAGCTGCCTCAACATCCAGATCAGTGTCAGACTCCTGTTGCCATCCGAGACAACTGAACCCTGTCCACCTTTCCTTCTTTCATCTCTTTTTACTTTCTCCTCTCTTCTTTCTATTCTCTACTCTCATTTTCTCATTATTATATTACATAGGAATTATTGTCATATTATTGTTATTGTCATCTGTTAAATTGAATAAATCTGTTATAGACATATCAGTGTCTAACTCTTCATTCTCTCACAGAGGAAATGTTCAATTTCCACAACAACGTTGCTCTCAGGAATGTTTTTGAAAACATTTGAAGCGAGAAATAGACCATGCAGTAACCGAAAATTGATACTATTTGATCAACACTTCTTTGTTTTCCGAGGCTACGGTGATGCACTGGGCGGACGGCCAGCGCAACACTTATGGAATACTTTCATTACCTTAAGCAAGAACATTGTTCGTTTTGTTGTAACTTTTCAGTCAGTTAATTAATTAATTTATTAAGTAGCCATGTTATAAGCAGGATAATTGCCGGGTCGCCGGTCATTATTGAGAAATAAATCCCTTTGGGTTGATAAGACACCTTCGCTACGCGTCAGTGCCTTATCGCCCTGTCTGGATTTTATTTCTCAATAATGACCAGCGACCCGGCAATTATCCCTTAAATAACCAACAAAGCTGCGGTGGTTGGAGGTGCTCTCTCTGCTCTTCTACTGAGAGATACAGATCCTGTGGTTGGGCAGGATCACTACTGACCGACAAGAGCTATTGCATGAAACTCAGATAGAAACAACAAGTCTTCCCAGGAATGCTCTCCGTTATAGCTAAAGCTCGACAGTAGAAATGTCAGTGCTCGTGGCTGCAAACCCTGGGTAGGGCATGCAAGTAATGCATTAAAACCACAAACACACCTGGTCATCTCCTGTATGCACTGGGCTCTGTAGTTCTCATAGTGCACATCGCAGGTCACGTCCTTCAGGTCATGCATGTGGGAGCGAATCAGCATGTTCCTCAGCTTAACAAAGTCACAGTGTGACTGGTTTTCCACTGAGGGACAGAATGACAAACACAAACTGTCAACAACGCGACACATTGTGAGCTTGTAGATCGGGTATTTTCACTATTTGTCGTACAACATAGTATACATGGCTTATTCTTTTCTTTTTATAATAATACGGACTTCCCACCCCCACACTTGCGGAGATGAATGATAAAGCCATCACACGCTTAGCACTGTCAATAACAAGTGACACTGATCATCCTCTGTATCGCTACTTCGACCTCTTGCCTTTGGGGGGTAGATATAGAACCTTGACGTGTCACAAGGTACGGTTTAGTAGGAGTTTTGTCCCCTCAGCCATCGCTGCACTAAACAATCTGCTAAGCAAGCGCCCCCGTCGCTAGGATGGTTTTCTGTGACTAGTGGGGACCTGATGATCTGTCCTGTGATGTTTTGTGTTATATGGTTTTTGTGTTGTTTTTGTGTTGAACAGACTGTGAAGACAAATTTCCCCTCAGGGACAATAAAGATTATTATTATTATACATTGACTTTTTTCTACTGCTGTGAGCAATGGTGCTTATGAAGTTCTCACACATGTTACTTGTGCTAATGTTTACATTTATTTATGTTTGTGAGGGTGTAATTTCATCATAACGCTGTGTCCATCTGTACACCTTGCATCAGGGTTGGTTAAGGAGCGGACGATGTTGTTGTTGAACGTACCTTCAACGATACCCCACGGGTACAGTCTCCCCCTCACTCTCTGTCCACGGGCTTCCACCACAGTGTTGCTGCCGATCACTGCAAACGGGGTGCACTCCTGCACACAGGGGAATACATTATAGGCTCCATTATGTCCACCAAATAGTTATTCAACAAGATAAAACAAAAATAAAACACAAGATTTGTAATATATATATATATATATATATGTCCTAGAACCTAGGTTCTAGGACATGTATGCTAATACCTAGTTTATACTAAATTAGGCTTAACGCCCCACATCTACACCAGTGGTTCTCAAACTGTTTCATGTCAAGGATCCCCAATGATACGTATTAGGCCACAGACCCCATTTGAAAGGATTTAGTGCCAAAGACTCCCATAAAAGAATCATTTTATTGTTAGATTGGATTCAGAACAATATTCTACAACTGTCTAATATACTGTAGATGGGGAGATAACAATGCAGACACTCATTTTGCTGGCCGACCCCTGGTCCCCTGGGGGGCCCCAGACACCACTTTGACAACGGCTGCCCCAGACTCACCTTCAGCTCTTTGTCCAGCTGCTTAAACTCCTCATCCTCATCTGAGTCACACTCAGGGAACTGGTACACCTTGATGCCAAACTTTTCAATCTCTTCTCGAACCTACACACCCACACACACACCCACACCCACACACACACACACACACACACACACACCCACCCACACACACACACACACACACACACACACACACACACACACACACACACACACACACACACACACACACACACACACACACACACACACACACACACACACACACACACACACACACACACACACACACACACACACACACACAAACACATTTTAGTTCTTTATTTGAAGACAAATTACAATGAATTTTACAGGGAAACAAATTTCATTCTAATAGGGCGACTCGCCGCTCACCCTGTCCTTAAGTTTCTTAATCTCATTTGGTGTGAGGCAGTCTGCCTTGGCGATGAGTGGAATGACGTTGACCTTTTCATGCAGCGCCTTCATGAATTCAACATCCACCGGACGTAGCCTACAGAGGGACAGACAATGGCTGGGTGAGTACCAGAACAGGATGGAGAGAAGGTAGTTTAAAAACGTGTTGTTTACATTTGTAAGGCTGTAAACGGGAGCTAAGCAGTCTTGTCTGTTGTAGGCCCTATGCTAAATAGTCTTGCATGGCATGTTGGGATAAGAGGTTCTCCAGAGGTAGTTTACAGAAGTGTTGTTTATATTTGTATGGCTGTAAACGGGAGCTAAATAGGCTTGTAGGTTGGGATAAGAACAATTAAAAAGAATGTTGTCCATCTAAGGCCTACTCTGCAAGAATAACCAAGGTTTACTCCATTACATGGTTGCATAGTGTAACACGTACAGTAACCCCCACTGTCTGAACCAGAAGGAGAACTTTCTCTTGAAAGGAGAGAGGACGGCTCTTTCTTCCTTTAATCATTCTTAATTGACTACAAACTACATAAAACAGTATAAAGCTTATAAAAGTTCTTTCCTTTTTTGATTTTGAGTTGAGGCTCCAACCTGAATTTCTGAATGTTAGACCTGCCCACTGTATACACTGCTGGAACAGTGTTGATGTAATCACACTTTGATTACATCAACCTCCAATGTGCTTTGCTATCATTTGTCTTTGGGCTTTGGTGACAGACACGCACAAATATAAGCCATTTGAAGTTGCTCAGAGAGGGATTATAGAGGTTTGTATGTCCTAACCCCCTCAAAACTGTTCAGTGGCCAATGTTATGTGCGTTGCTAGCAGATTGCATGTATAAAACAATAAGAATCACAAGCGCATTGAGTGTCTGACCACTCACACAATGTTCGCATTGGTGTCTCTGCGGTGGTGTTTGACTTGTTATAATAGCTTGGAGGTGCCAAACAAGGCAAGGCACTGCGTTTGTTCGCTGCCTCCGCAATAATGTAATTTTGTTCTTTTTGACCTGCTGAAGCCAAATAATGTTTGAACACTTTTGGAGAATGTTGCAGACTTTACTGTCCAGGAGCTGTGTAGCGGAGTGTGTGATGATAACAGTAGTTAGTATTGGTCCCCCCTATCATCACTGTCAGGATGTGTTATTCCACCTAGTCATCAGCATCAACATTACAGTACATTCCTGCAAGTGTGTTTTCACTCGATCCTCCAAGACAAAACATCCTCCAAGGCTAACATGAGGCAGATCCTCATTGGGGCTGTAGGTTAGGTCATGGTTATGGTTATGGTTATGGTTATGGTTATGGCTAGGGCCAGGCTTAAAGGGAAATTGTAATGCTAATTCATGTTTATTTCACAGCTTTGGTAGACTTTTATTTTGTGGCTAATGTCTTTTTGTTGACATTTTCTCCATAATCAATGAATTACAAGTTACGTTAAATTACATTACAATTATAAGTAGAGGGCACATTACCGTACCGTTCCACAAACATTTTAATTGTTCCAAAGAACAAATTGAGATAGTAAAACAAATGATGAATGCCATTAAGTTGGTTGAAACATTCTTATGTTTTGTGTTTTCAGTTTTTACCCATGGCCAAACGGAGGTATGAAGTATAGACAGCAGTGGACTCTGTTGTCTTGGATGTTCTTTCTGTTCAGGCCACTCTCGTCTCTGAAGTACTGTTCAAACTGCTGATCGATGTAATCTGTGATTGGCTTCCAGCTAAAACACGGCAACACGCAGACACACGCACACGCACAAACACAAACACAAACACACACACATACCGTACACACACACACACACACACACACACACACACACACACACACACACACACACACACACACACACACACACACACACACACACACACACACACACACACACACACACACACACACACAGGATACATCAGAGGCACTTTCTGAAACACTAAGACATGTGAATACATTTTTGGTCATAGACCAGGACTGAATAAGTCATGCCATGCCTAAACAGGACTGTGCCAGAGAAGAAGGTTATCTCACCACTCATTGTTGTTGACAGCATCTCCGAACCCTGGCGTGTCTACGATTGTCAGTTTGAGTTTGACTCCTTTCTCTTCGATGTCCACCGTATGCTTGATAATCTCTACTGTCTGGTTAATACGCTCTGAAAAGCAGAGTCAGTGGAAGAGACGAGTGAGGGAAATGAAGATGAGAGACAGAGAGATGAGCCGCGAACGATCTAATTGACGATGTCCATGTTTACAGACAGGCGGCACCGACAGGCAGAGAGCTGTGTATTAAATACCCTGGGATAGCACTCACCCTCGGCATTGAGTAGCTTTCTGTCCTTATAGAGGTCAGTAAGAAACAGGCTGTTGACCAGAGTGGATTTGCCCATACCTGACTCTCCTGTGAACAGACAGACAGACAGACAGACAGACAGACAGACAGACAGACAGACAGACAGACAGACAGACAGACAGAGTGAAACAACTATGTACCTCATGTTACATTACATTATAATGTTTAATATCCAATAAGTAAAGCAATGTTCGATTTCAACTCCAAATTGACCTGCAACCATGAGGGTGAAGTCAAATCCCTTCTTGACAGATTTCCTGTGGACTTGGTTGGGCAAGGTAGCGAAACCCACATACTGCTTCTCCTGAGAGAGAGAGAGAGAGAGAGAGAGAGAGAGAGAGAGAGAGAGAGAGAGAGAGAGAGAAAGAAAGGGAGAGAGAGTGAGAGTAGGATAAATATAAATGTATGGAAATAAATCTATCTTTTGTTTGAAGGTGTGTACGCAATGCAAATACATTCTTTTTAAGTCACAGCAGGTGCCAAGGAATGATGGATAGACAGATAGACAGACAGACAGACAGACAGAGAGAGAGGGGGGGGGGTGTTGAGGAGGCCTATTAATCAAACAAACGCCCAGAGTGATTCTGAAGTGAAACCATGATTGACATTTGCTAAATCGTTTAAATCACCACAACAGAAGGTAGGCAGCCACTATTACGCAGCCAATCTAAAGCAGAATGGAAAACACATCATGCCACTTCTGCAAAGAACTACAATTTTCCACTACATATGTGCACACACACACACACACACACACACACACACACACACACACACACACACACACACACACACACACACACACACACACACACACACACACACACACACACACACACACACACACACACACACACACAACCACAGGATACCAGACCAGTCTCTGACTATAACAAACTGTAGCTCTCAGCCCAAAGGGCTTGGTCTGGCAGAATGTCATCCTTGCCCTACTGCCCAATGTGAGCCCATTGACATGCATACACACTCAAGGCCAGCCTGCCACAGGCTGCCAGGCTGCCACAGTCTAGGGTCCAGCATTGAGACAGAAGCTATATTGAATGGACATGAAAAGCCCCTTTCTTCTCATCATCCAAACACAGTCGGCGTCCTTATAAGCTGTCATAACTTGTCACAGGCACTTCCGACAGCCTCGCTTTTACAAACACATTGCACAGAGATACACACACACACACACACACACACACACACACACACACGCATGCACACGCACAACACGCACACAACTATGACCCGTCACCCGTGGCTTTGTGCACGCAACACGCTACCAGAGATGCTTGCTTGCATCTCTGTGAGAATGAGGAAATCTACAAGGACAACACACTGAGTAACCAGTCAATCATTCGACGGCAACAGGGTGTGACAGCGAATACAAATCTCTCGTCACAAATCAATTTACCATTTAAACTGTCATTACATCATTGTGAGAGCACGGAGGATATGCAACAGTAATCCAAACACCTCCCTACCAAGAGAATACCACTGATGGTTGCGAGATGAGAAAGATCCTTCAGTGTGACTGAGGACTTCTTGCATTCCGGCAGGAACCATAAAACTTTAGCTGTTAACACAAATCCTTTGACACAAAAGACTCTTCTCACGTTCCCTCCCAATATATTATGTTTAGTTTGTTACCTTTTGACGGGCTGTTCTTACACGTGGGCAAAGCAAGCGTTCCACAAGTTTCTCCTGCAACATGATGGCATCCATACTAAACCGCACTGACGCCAATGGAACGAAAATAGCTAGCTACTGTGGCTAGTCTCTGAGGGAGAAAAAAAATAACAGGACGAGGCGGAGAAGGAACTCGACTCGTCCAAAAAGTCAGATTCCAGTCAGTGCCCTGAAACGCAGAGCACTGAAACTCCTGTCTGTCCTGTCCTCCTGTCTTTCCTGTTCCAATGGGTACCTCTCCCCCACTGGATCTCAATACACTTCTGTATGTTTACACTTTTTTCTATCTTCCTTTGTTCCTCCTACTTTCCTCCTCTCACTTTCTTTCACCTCTTTCCCTCCTTCCTCTCTTTCTCTTGTCTTCTCTTCTCTGCCCTACAGCGATCCCCTGCTCCCTGTCCAGACAGGTAGAGAGGAATTCTCACTGAGAGGGAGGGAGGGAGATGAAGAGATTAAGTGAGAGAGAGAGAGAGAGAGAGAGAGAGAGAGAGAGAGAGAGAGAGAGCGGTGGACATGAGCAGGGGGATAGGTAGTGAGAGGTGGCAATTTCGGGGGAGGAAGTCAGGGCGGGATGGAGGCAAAGGTCTAAAAGCAACTCATTCATTCACCCTTCCACCCCCACCCCATCGGCTGGAAAATAAAACATTGCTCTGAGAGCGACGACACAGTACTATACAGAAGGCAGAACGATTCACGGACAGGAGGCCATACAGACTGACTATTGACTCTGTTGAGAGGACGTGAACAAACATGACCGACGATGACAAAAGCTCGGGAACAGTGTCAAAACACCCACAAATTAAGATGACTCCAAACACTCCACACGAGTATATACATGTGGAAGAACTCATCATGGAGAGATGATAAAGTAAATGAGTTTGCTAATCTAATCATGTAACTATTCTGTGTGTGTGTGTGTGTGTGTGTGTGTGTGTGTGTGTGTGTGTGTGTGTGTGTGTGTGTTTGTGTGTGTGTGTGTGTGTGCGTGCGTGCGTGCGTGCGTGCGTGCGTGCGTGCGTGCGTGCGTGTGTTTGTTTGGGGGGGTACTCGGGAAAGTCCTGATCTGGCGAAGCCCGAACTGGCGAACAGGGGAAATGTCCCCTACCGTAGCGATCTGGCGAATCGTTTTATTGTCTTAAACATGGCTCTGTTTTAAGGCATTTTTCGTAGTTATTGAGTGCTTGCGCATTGGTCTCGCCTGTTGCCCGTGGCGTTATTGTAAATGACGCCGCTGCTCGATTGTCCACGACACTGCAAGCAGCGCGAAGGCCAGCGGACCTTGGTCCTGCTCTTCGCCCCCGAGCGCCGCAGGCGCGAGTGGCCGCGAAGAGCGGGCCAGGGCTGCGCGGCCGGCGGAGCGCCGCGCGAGTTACGAAGCCGTGGTGAATGCAATCGTTATATTTATGCCCAGGCCGTAAGGCCTGGGCAAGCGCACGATAAACGCCCTGTCCAGAAGGATTAAACGAAAAAGACGAAAAATATGCAGAAGGTTTTTTTTCCCCTTTTTCTTTCGCCAGATCGCTACGGTAGGGGACATTTCCCCTGTTCGCCAGTTCGGGCTTCGCCAAAAAGGTACGTGCCCGGGTACTCAACCTCAGGGACGTGTAGAGAATGTTAGAGAGGCAGGGTTGTGACGCGTTGTGAGCTTTGAGGTCGGCTATTTTCAGTACTTGATACCACACTAAACTAAGCATAAAAAAGGCAATGTGGCGTACAGCTTGGATTTCTACACAGAGAGGGCACTTCTTTCAACACAAGATGCTGCATTCAAGTTCAGGAGAGCTTGGACAAGGCAGTTCTCTTGAATGCTGCCTTCAGGTATGGCATGGAAAGAGGGTATTTGCATTTATTTCACCATTGTAAAAACATGGTCTGGAGAGGGCACTTTTTACAGGCGGGTAAAAGGGCAGGGGCTCAAGCCCCCTTTGATGTCTATGTGTGCACGTGCCTGCTCAACCTATGTCTAGACTAAACAGCAATTGGCTGTTCTGTCAGCAATGCCAGTCCGAGGCTTTCTGCCCAACAACTGTCTGTAGGTGAAAGAGGCCCCTTTCATGGCAGAGGCTGGAAACAATTGTTTCCAGATGGGATGGGTGGTGGTGGTGTGTGTTTGTGCATGTGCGTGCGTGCGTGCGTGCGTAAGTGCATGCACATGGGTGTGTCTCACTCCTAGTTGATGTGGAGAACAGAGGGTTATATGCTGTGATTGCTCTTTAAAATAAAAGAGGGTGAACTTTTTTTCTGCAGTGAAGGCACAGCCGGAGATAATGCCACGTACAGATACTACTGCAATTTCAGTCCACATCACAGGGGGGAGACAGAGAACTGTGTGTGCGTGCTTGCACGGTACGTGTGTGCGTGCATGGGTGCAGGGTACTCCAGTCCAGTTCTACGGACCAGTCCTCTAGTCTGGACCTATAATACAAGCCTAATTGTATGGTACATCATGTTGGTTTTCTACTCTGTCTAGTGTCTACAGTACACCATACTGTCCATCACTGTCGGATAGAGTTATAGTAGTAGGATCTAGGATGATTTAGAAGGACAAGCAAGTTAGGGTCAGTGAAAGATGGTGAATTTCTGACTGCTGTAAGCCAAATGGGCTACATTTTATATGATCTAACCATGGGTTTAAACAATTTTCATAAAGATCACGATCATCCATTACATTTTATTTTTCTAAATGCCTGGTTTTGACTTTGAATTTTCATCTCCTCCATTAATTGACACCATGTTTATTTCTTAACATAAATGTTCATCTTCATGCATCAAGATCAAAATCAAGTGATGCGTGCCTGTGTTATGATAACGTCACACTCGTCACTACACAGAGAGCCATGTGCGTACTGTGTATGTACTCTGGGGGAGGGGTGCAGAGGGGTTCATCTAAAGAGAACAGATGTCCTGTGTGTGACATCACAATAGCCTCCGGCCAACTCCCCCCACGCCCCTAACTTTCTAAGTGCCCAGCTGTCCATCTCATATAGCGCTATGGAACTGGGAGCCCTGTCAGACACGGAGACAGGTGAATTGACACATTTTCACTCACTCACTCACAGGACGGTAGCCATCTCTATGAACCGCAGGCTGTGCATTACTCTGATGCAGTATCTAGATCACTGTTCAGAGAAAAGAAATAAACGTTGTGACAATTACTCTGTAACAGAACGCACATCAGTTAGTTAAATGGGATCGTGGCTGATAGGGCATCCCACATTTTTGTGACACAGCAGAAGAATGAATTCAACCCTTTGTTTGAGCCGAATCTGGGTTGAACGTGACTGGTGGAGCTGCCTCTGGTGTTGTGATTGTGGACGTCTTTGATGTTTTGGAAGTAGTTTGACAGGTACATGGGTATCTTAGTCATTGCTGCTGTTGAAGTGGAGCCTGGAGGCATTCTTTGGACGCTCACAGTCACTGCTGAAAACCTGTTACGCAAAGCAGCCATTCGGGTACTCGGAGGATGCGCACACCACTGGTAAACCTGTTATGCAGAGTAGTCATTTGATTAGGGTACTTGGCGGGTCGTGAATCTATTCCAGGGGAACGCGTTCCAGCATGCACCATTCCATTCTTGCACGTGCGCGCGGAAGAAATTCCGTCCACATGCTGTACCGCGTTCAACAACCATTACACCACTGCATGATGCGTTCAACAACCATGGGGCTTTTAAGCAGTGACATCATTTTGTAGTCAGACGTCCAAGCAGATTTATTGTCAATATCTGTCCCTCGCTATTTCAACAGATCCGAGACAAAAATAAAGACTAAAGTATAATTCTAACACTTTCCTTTCAACAACAAAGAGAAGAAAAATGTGTAAATAGTAAAAATAGTAAAAAGATTCACGGAAACTGGGGGCAGAAATTCTCCTCTGCCTACAAAATGATGTCAGACTTAACAGCCCCATTACACCACTGCATGATGCGTTCAACAACACTTCCAGCTGATCAAATACAGGAGAAGCAGGAATTTAGGGCCTGTGGCAGGTGCAAAGGGGGTCATAAAGAAGACATTATTACCCAGAGCAGATGATGGACACAAGGAGTACAAGTGTGTGTGTGTGTGTGTGTGTGTGTGTGCGTGCGTGCGTGCGTGCGTGCGTGCGTGCGTGTGTGCGTGCGTGTGTGTGTGTGTGTGTGTATGTGTGTGTGTGTGTGTGTGTGTGTGTGTGTGTGTGTGTGTGTGTGTGTGTGTGTGTGTGTGTCACAGTTCGCAACATAAAAGTGTCTGCATAGAAGATAGCAACTTTTACTGTCAGTTATCACCTCAACCAACCCAATTGGCTGGGTATCTACTTGTTAATTCATTTCCCCATTTGCTTATTGTATAACTTCATTTCCTGATCCTAGCCTAAACTGCTAGCTTCCCACTCAACCAGGTGTTTGAATTGGCTAGTAACTGGAGTCTCACATCAAAATTCCTCGCCAATCAGGAGGCTAGACTGAAAATCCAGTGCCAGCCAGGACCGGAGTTGAAAACTACCCTGTAAACCAGTGGTTTCCAAACGCTCCAGACACAAAAGAGAAATTTGACCTTTGCCCGGAATCAGGGCCGGACTGGGACATAAATTCGGCCCTGGCATTTTGGCCCAGACCGGCCCACCACAACCGGCGCGAAGGCAGCGCATCAAGTCAGCGGTCCGTTTTTGCCTTGTATGCTGTTAAATGTTTAGGTGGGATTCCTGTGATTGGGCTACTAGGCCCAGATGATAGACAAGCCAGTCGGCCAATCATGTGATGTCTCCCTGCTCTGTGGGCCGGTGCTACTGAAGGATTGGCCCGCTCCACTTAGTGGCCGCCCAGCCCAAAAATTACTCTATCCTAACACGCCCACAGGCCCACTTGTATAGTCGGCCCACCAGGCATATGCCGGGATCCAAACAAGTGAAAATAGCGTCGCACCACGTTGTGAGCTTGTAGATCGGCTATTTTCACTACTTCTTAAACATTTGTTTTCTTTTATTTATTCATGACATTACTTAAAAAAAAAAACAATGATTTTCATTTTTTTATCATTTATTTATTTTTGGTAATGTTTTGAAATAATAATAATTAAAAACGAAATGTAGGAAACTAAAAAAATAAGGGATCCATAAAAATGTGTCCACGACCCAGAAATGGGTCCCGAGACTCCTGACTCCTGACCCACTGTTTGGGAACCAGTGCTGTAAACCATGGACTGAACGTCTTTAGCACTGTTGTGACTTTGGCATTTCTCTACTCAGTCACTCTGCATTACGCTGCCAGGACGCGGCTCCCACCAGCACCCAGCGGCAAGTGGAGCCTCCCCTTCTCCCGCTCCCAGTGATCTGGCTCATAATATCTGTCCTTCATAATGGGAAGACACAAAGCGAAGCGGCATGCCTGCTTGCCCCTGCCGCTGTGTGCAACCATGGCTCCTCGTCCCAGAGGGTGAAGCACGCCACGCACACCCACGTGTTTGTTTGTCTGTCTGTCATGGAGTTGGATGGGCGTTACGGAGGCAGCGAGCCGGACATCGACCAGCACCGCCGCTTGACTTCCTCCTCTGGGTCGAACGCTGTTGAAACCTTGGAGGAAACCGCTGTCAAGCTTCCACCATGGTTAACAACACGCCGGTGGAGTTTGGTTTGCAGACCCATTCGTTTACGCATACTAGGATTTTACAATGTACGAACCACATACACTAATGTAGTGAATATGCAAATATCCAGGGAGTGAGGTCAAGTGTGACAACTCCAGCAGTAACAGACATCACTCTCTCCCTTCACTCACTGCCCGCTACAGAGGACCTACAGTCTACTGTTGACACAACACAACACAACACAACACAACACAACACAACACAACACAAGGACAGTGAAGCAGCCAGACACTGCAGTGCAGCGGAGACAAGCGTTGACCTTTCCTGATGACATCTCTCCATCTCACAGCCATCCAGCTGCAGCATTCACACCATTAACCCTGAATGCCTCCCATATACCGGCTCACTGGATATGTGGTGAGAGGCAACTTGGAAAACAGGAGAGGGAAATGTGTGTGTGTGTGTGTGTGTGTGTGTGTGTGTGTGTGTGTGTGTGTGTGTGCGTGCGTGCGTGCGTGCGTGCGTGCGTGCGTGCGTGCGTGCGTGCATGCGTGCATGTGTGAGTGAGATGGAGATTATGCTAGGGCTGGGGCGGTATGGATCTTCAGTTATGACGGTAGTAAGTCACTGTTTACCGACGGTATGGCCGTATGGCGGTTTCTCCCCCAAAAAGTAGTTTTGTATGATACAAGAAAGAACAGCACGTACCGGTATGCATTACACAACCGCTTGCTGTATTGCAGTTATTGCACCCAGCCCTAGACCGCACCAATGGAACTCCTTGCAAATAGTCGCAACTCCTTGCAACTGTCGGTAGTGGCCTTACAGGCACTGGCCTTACAGGAAGTTCACACCACTATAACGATAACTGTCGTCATAGTTCTGGTGTGAACTCTGTAATCCACTTAAGCTAGAACGTTTTTAATTTTTTTAATAATATCTCAATCAAAAACACTCTTCCTTCATGATGCTAATGTTTCTAAAATAACATGTGCACACCTTTTGTTTCTATCTCTCTCCCTCTGCTCTTTTGGTAGAGGTAGACTAGAGTGTGCACGAATTTCAGTCGTACGAAAAAAGAATTTCCCCAACTTTTTTACACCTGTGATGTGACAAATAAGTCTTGTATTATACTTGTGAGGCCCAATAAAACAAATACACAATGTGTGTGTGTGTGTGTGTGTGTGTGTGTGTGTGTGTGTGTGTGTGTGTGTGTGTGTGTGTGTGTGTGTGTGAAAGGGAGGTTAGACATAGGCTACATGTGTACCCCCCTGCCTCCATTTTTATGTTTACTCTCCTAGGAGATGCGAGTGCCTAGGCGCGTTTGGTGCTTTGGCGTGATGTTAATCCAACAGCGTGTAATTGCTCTGGCAACAATAGTCTACTACTCCAAGGACACTTGGCCAACATAGCCAAGTTTTAGCATCTGCCCATTGGGCAACAAACAATAGGCTCTTGTGAGAGCATGGCTAGTGTGTATGTGCATTAGCATTTAGCTTCCTCTGTCCAGTTAGTAGAGGAATGCAGGCAACTGAATGCCATCAGGGAAACACGGTAGATGAGAATTATTCCTAGGTCACTACTCACTACACACGCGGGGAAAGCTAGGTTTTTATGCAACAGAGTGTTAACAGTAACATTTCACATGGGTTGGATAAGGAATGGATATAATCTTAAAATCCCTCTACTGGATTTTAGCTCCAAATCCCTCCTCATAATATCACATATCACTAAATGTCAACCAGATATATGAAATGGTTGTAGAATCCTGCTATCTGGGTCAGCCTAAACCTTCAAAATGTTTTGCAGTACAGAGTGGAAAACCTGAGGCATGACAGTCACACACACGCGCGCACACACACTCACACGCGCACACACTCGCGCACACACACACACACACACACACACACGCACACACGCATACACGCACACACACACACACGCACGCACGCACGCACGCACGCACGCACGCGCGCGCGCGCGCGCGCGCACGCACACACACACACACACACACACACACACACACACACACACACACACACACACACACACACACACACACAAACAAACACAAACACACACACACACACACACACACACACACACACACACGTGCACACTCACACACTCACACAGGGTGCGACAGGGAGGGTGCTAAACTCTGGGAAGGTGCAGTTATGCCAAGAAAATAAACCATAACATGAATGGCATTAGCATTAACATCAGCACACACACGGGCATTTGCTGCCCTACCCTGGCTTTCTCTTTTTTTCCCTACCTCATGTGGAGAGCAGAAACCCCATGGGGGCTCCCCCTTTTGAACCCCCCACCCCACCCACAACACACACACACCCTCCACCCCACCCTGAGTGAGTTACGCTCTGCAGCTGGCCTCCTGAATGCAAGCGAGGGTCAGAGGGTCCCATCTAGAGATCAAGTGGGTGAATGTGTGTTACGGAGGGGAAAGTTGGTGGGTGTGTGTGTGTGTGGGGGGGGGGGGGGGGGCATATCAGCGTGATGTAGGTGGGGAACTAAGGTGAGATCCAAGAGTCAAGACAGGAAAATGCATAGTGCATGGATGTGTACTGTTTGCACAATGCTGTACCCCCTCGAACTGTATATATCGTCACTGTCGGGCAGAAACCTCTTATCTCCAAGTTTCAAATTTGTATTTTTTTTCGCAAAGTAAAGCACTGCTTCATCATACAAGGCCATCGCACAAAAGTAGTGAAAACAGCCGATCTACAACGCCTCGCGGTGCGAGGCGTTGTGTGCTAGTAGATTGTCTGTTTTCACTAGTTTAAATCATTTAAAAAATGATAAATACAAAATAAACGGTTTTGGACATACAAGGTTTCCGGTTTTGGACAACAACGATATGTTCCCCATTTTCAACAGTTTTTATTTTATTTGTGACACTTGCTTTGACAATGTAAACGTATGTTTTCTCATGCCAATAAAGCTCCTTTGAATTGAATTGAAAATTTAATTGAAATTGTATGGATAAAAACGCACCAAAATCGGATATGCCGCTCAATGCCTGCAAGACAACCACTGACTACAACTGATTACTGAGTCTACAATTATATTATGCACAGACTGGTATCACTCACTATGATTCCCTCATTCCCATATATATATATATTTGCATCAATATTCATAAACACAGGAGAATGGGCTTTGTATTATAATTTAGTTTTTTATTCTATTCTTTTCAAGGCTATAATACTTTGTTGCATAACAATGTCATATGACATATTTTTTCAGCTTCCCTCAGTTAAAAATAGGTCATTTTTTTCAGGCAGTGAGATATGAATAATTCTTAAGGGGGACAGTGTAGGAATTATTACACAATCCCCAGCCAGTGGAGAATGAAGATACGTGGGGTTGTGACAGACAAACGTCATATCCACCCAACACGGTCAACACAGCCACGGACGAATCTTTTCGCAGCACCCGCATTACGTACCGTGTTCGTTGTGAGAATCTTTAAGCACAAAGTCGCAACGTACCACAGGATGGTACCATGCAGAAACTGGCTTATAGTAAATCCTGCCACAGCCACGGTCTCAATTCTACTATGGATTCTAGTGTCAATGAACCCACTGCCCACACACAGTAATAACCACATGGGTTTGTAGCTGAGTCACAAGGTATCATCCACTCCGAGCTCTGGAGAAGAGTTTCTATTATTCTTTTATGTTGCCTAGCAACACAATGGAATGGCTAATGAAGTTATTGGCAGAGAGGTGATGTCAGTAATGAAGGAGGATGCTAGAGAGAGAGAGAGAGAATACAGGGAGCCAGTGATAGTGGAAAGGTGTGAGGAGGAAGGAAATAAAAAGGTGCAAGCTATTAAAAAATCACACCCAATGTGAAGCGAGCGGTGCTATTTATGAGTTAATTTCATTAAGCGCCCGTGAAGCTTGGTCAATGTGGGATGGGGCAGAACATACTTACAAACAGACACGGACAAGCAGATGTAGGAGCGGTTAGCAGCACCACTCAAAAATATATAAAAGAGTAATCAAAAGGCTGATTTGTGCAATTGATATGATACTCTGAATTCCAGCATTCCTGAGCATTGTAACAGGACTTCGTCATTCACTCCTACTGTATCTCTCCTACTCATGGATGCCAGTCCACCAGCAGCCAAGTGATTTCTTTTTTTCAAAACCACTGTACAGTAGAGTGTGTGTGGGAGGACTGATAGCCATGAGCAATACAAAGGTTACAAAGTGTATACAAAAATCCATACACAGAGTTGTAACTGTATTAACATTCAAATAGTAGTAACCAAATATTATAACGTAAAATGTATTTATTTGGGGAGTAAAAATCCATGGTTGCTAATGGATGTTTGATTAAGTTCTCACTAGGAATCTTTAGCATCCATCACAGACAAGTTACTTCTATGGTAAATCTTCAAACAGAAATGCCCATTTGCTGCTGCATTCATCCTAGTCTTTCATAAATGCACTCACGAGACCATAATACTACCATTACTGTGGCTGAGCCATGTGACACAATTGTGACACGACCCTTTGGATTTGGTCAGACTGTAACTAGGCCTGGGAAGGTGCAAATCTGTCTGCAACGTAACAGCCAAGGTCGCAATAATAAAGAACGCTGTTACTTAAACGGTCCACTTCAAAAGGGGTGATCATTGAATCAGATCAAGGTTACTGCAACAAAGCCATGCTTATATTCCCAGAATGCCTACTGTATGTATGTGTCACTGTTATCAAACAGCTAAAGCATTGGAAATAGGAGAGGAGTTGGAATGCTCATGTGAGATGGTGTTGAGATGAAGTAGACCCCCCATAAGGGCTCATGTTGTCACCTTGTTTACAATATGAACAGGGGTGTCACACCAAATTCTGGGCCCTGGGTACAAAGATTCACTCACATTTTGTGCTTTAACTATTATATAGCAGATATACAAGCTCACAGCGCGGCACTCGTGCCATGCTGCGAGCTTGTAGATCTGCAATTTTTGAAAAATCTTGAAAATTTGTGCAGAGTCTGAATATTTCAAATCCTTCTAAGGTTTCTCTGTCAGTCAGTGGTGCTCAAATATTTTCATGTGAAGGAAAGGACCCCCAAAATGATATGTATTTGGCCACGGAACCCCATCTCAAAATATTTAGTTCCAGGGACCCCCCAGAAGCAGAATTTGAGCTACAAATGTTCGCTTAAAAAGTACATAATATTCAAAGATTTGCACACATTTTCACGACTTTTAAAAAATAGCAGATCTACAAGCTCGCAGCACGGCACTTGGTGCCACACTGTGAGCTTGTATGTATCTGCTATTTTTCAATAGCTATAAAATAATTAAGGCCCCCTCCACCTTGGGCCCAAGTAACTCAGTCCCACTCCTCCCCCACCCCCTTGTGACGCCCCTGAATATGAACAGTGCAGGGTTCAGAAGAGGTAAGCACCCTGCATAGGAGATGTGACGTGATAATATTATTAGGTCAGTCTGTCCGTCTGTCAGCACAGTGCTTCGCCATTGGCTGGCAGATCACGCTGATTTAAATAAAAGCAGGTCACTGCATGCCCACGGGATCAGGATGAGAGGGCTGACGGGATGCCTGGGTACCATGTTGCTTACGCATCCTGCATCCTCCACTGGCCAGCATGCCCTGTGCTGACTGCTGACGCTGGCTGGCCTATTCCTTATGCGAATGAAAATTAAACCTCTGTCAGCTTGATGTTCACCGAGCATCTAGTGATGTCAGGGGCTACCCTGCTCCTCCTCAGCACCATGAAGCCGAGTGGAAAGACTATCAAACTATAACGCTCGACAAAACCCGCACAAGCAGTAGAATCCATCGTCATGAATCTGACATTTTTCAACATTGCAAGGCAATGTATTGTCGAGGCGAATTATGCCGTGCAATTGCAATATGCAACCTTAGTAGCTGCCATGGGAACACTCAATACCAGCATCCACCCCCAACAGCAGCGGGGGAAAAAACGACAAAATTACACATTTAAAGACTCCTCTTACCTCCATGCCTTCATCTATTGGCCATTTGATGGGTGGATGGATGGAAATGGGAGACGCAGGTGCAAGGATGGAGAGACCGACGTCCATGGAATTTAAGAGAACAGAGAAACATGAAACAGTCATTAGAATAATCCACAATCAACCCACATTTATAACTGCAAAACGAACAATTGCATTGCGTACCGGTTTTAACCGGGATGCGGCTTTTGTATCGTATGTTGGCCGTCATGTTCGCAGCTTTGAGGCTTGGAGAACGCAAACCCCCTCTCTCTCTCTCTCTCACATCCAAAGCAGCGAAGGACCGTGTGGGTCTGAGGAGGGCGAGGCCTGGTCGTCATAAGCCCCGCCCCCCCACAATGTAGAACGCAGGCCCAGCAGCCAGTGTAGCCTGCACTGACAGACTGTCCCATTTGTATGTAGCATTATAGCCTATATCAGTGTTTCTCAAACTTTCAAATTTCAAGGTCTCCCCTTACGGATTAATTTGGTTCCAATTGTACACTGTCAGAGTTACAGACTTGGATGGGTCGATTTAGAGTAGACCCCCCTAAAGGAACCCACAGAATCCACTTTGAGAACCACTGGCCTATATTGAACAGTGGGGTCTTTATCTATGGGTCCCTTTGTTTTTTGTTTCCTACATTTTGTTTTTAATAATGATTTCAAAACATTTCCCGAAAACATTCAGAAAAAAGCAAAAAAAAGTCATGAATTAAAAATAAATTTCAGTGATTCTAATAAGGCATTTCATGAATAAATAAAAGAAAAATCTAGCGAAGCATAGCGTTGTGAGCTTGTAGATATGCTATATTTCACTAGTTTGGGTCCCGGGGCAAAGGTCTAATAGCTCTTTTGGGCAAACGTTTTGGAACTACTGGCCTATATAACCCCATGTCATGTCACCATTACATAAATAAACTAAAGCTCCTTACCTCAACATTGAAGGCAAAGTGTTATTTTTTGGTTAAAGGTAAATGTTTTCAACCCTTTTCACATCAAGGTCCATTATTTATTTGGCATTTGAGTCACGGACCACCATTATTTGACGAGATTTTGCCTCAACCCAAAACATAGAATATTTTGTTATTGTTGGATAAGAGTTTGAATTCCATGCTGTATTGATGTGGTACCATAGGACAGATGATCATCATATTAACAATTCTACTACAATCTCAAATTGTAGAGACTTTTTGTAAATTAAGTAATGAAGATATTTAACAATCATTTAATGCTAGAGAAAATATTTACACTCTCAAGAGTTAAAGATTGATCATTTAGCTGAGGACCACCTTGGACCCCCTCAAGGACCACTGGTTGAAAACCACTGCTCTATAGCAATGAATGCTATCAGAATATAGAGCTATAATATAGGCCTAGGATTAGGGATGGTCCGATCAGGTTTTTTGGAACCGATCACCGAGCACCGATCACAAAAGTTTGATCACCCGATACCGATCAATCACCGATCCGATCAATTTATTATTTATATATTATTTATATTTTCTAAATGTTAATGTTTTAACTTTAATTAATTCACTCATGAATTCATTTAGATATTTGCCTTATAGTTATTTACCAGCATTACTATGTATTTATTATCATAGCAGTAACTAATTATTCCTTCAGCACTGTGGAAATCAATACGCCAAAATGGCCTCAAGTGGGCATACTGAACGGCTGGTTGATCGGATGCACCGATCGGATCGGATCGGTGAATTTACCTTTTGATCTAAACCACCGATTATCGCCGATCACGCTTTGATCGGCCCGATCCGATCCATTGCCGATTGATCGGTAACATCTCTACCTAGGATCATTGACTGCTTTAACCAGTGAAAAATAGCAGATATACAAGCGCGCTGCGAGCTTGTAGATCTGCTATTTTTGAAAAAGTCGTGAAAATGTGTGCAAATCTTTGAATATATGTATTTCCAAAGCGAACGTTTGTAACTCAAATTTTGCTTCTGGGTGGTCCCTGGAGCTAGATATTTTGAAATGGGGGTCCGTGGCCAAATAAATATCATTTTGGGGGTCCTTCACATGAAAAGGTTTGAGCACCACTCTGACATAGTAGTCTCTCAAGAACAGACTAACTGAGCTCCAGTTAAGTGAAAAGGACCTTTTCTTTGACGATGGCTGGCCAGATTGCTGACATAGAAACATAGTTTTTTTCCAAAAATCTTAGAAGGATTCAAAAGACACTTATAGAATCGGGTCAAAATTCTAATTTTCACGATTTTTCAAAAATAGCAGATCTACAAGCTCGCACTGCTATTTTTTTATATTTAAAGCATAAAATATTGCGTCATAGTGTGTTCAGGCCTAAATGGGTAAAAAATGTAACCAAATTGTTCATTCATTGTTACCTTTGCAGCTCCTTCAGACGACAAAAGTGTGTTTGCATAGAATACATTTGATAACATAAAGTAAAAAGGCAAATGTCCAATTGAATTTTATTTAATAAAAGGAAAGAAATATAAAAAGTGAGACATCTAAAACAGGTCTCTGTTGCCTTGTGGTTAATATAATCTTTTGGGAAGGGTTCAAAAGACAAAGTTGTGTAGAAAAAAAGAAAGAGAAAGATATAAGACCAAAACAATGTCACACAATAAAATTGTATTTGACAGACAGTGATGAACACGACACAAAAGCTAGAATGTATAATAAAATCTGCTGTAAATAACTAACAAGAGAATAGTTTGGCGAGAAGACGGCAATCAGTCACATCAAAAGGTCCAGATTGTCATATTCAATAAATATTAGGCGTAAGAAAAAACTAAACAAAAAGCACTTTTGTTTTGCATTCTGAGACTGCTCAGTGCAGCGTCAATGTAGTGTAAAAAATATGGCATATCAACACCAGAGAGGAAAATACTGAAGTAAATTAACTATAAGTTTAGTATTGAACCAGTATGTTCATCAGCAACAAGATAATGAATCACTAATTAATTAATACAATCATGTGGCATCTTGATATCTTTATTCAACTTTAACGTGATCATATTAAGACAGATATTGTTTTCTGTTAACCATTACCATCTGAGTACCGGTGTAATTATATCTGGATGAGAATTAGACAAATAGATAGAAACCTAACCAATATAAAGATTTAGGGTTCGACACGAACAAGGTGAGATATTTGACTTGATAACTAAGTAAATATAAACTGCTGAGTGATCCTAATTTCACTAGGCAACAATACCAGAATAAAGAGTATTCAGCTCACATGAATCTTGGATCAAACAGATGGGGGTTTCACCACATGAATCATAGGCATAGCGTGCCTTTTCTGGGCATGTCATAATATGCAAACATTCATCAAAAACAGCAGATCTACAAGTTACAACGTCTTATGCTGCGATGACTTGTGAGCATGTAGATCTGGTATTTTCTGTGAAATTATTTGGTGTAGAGGGAAAAAAGGAGGGGAAAGTATAGACCACTGCTGGACATTGGTCAAATAAGTATATAGGGTTTAAGATTAAGAAGTAAAGGCAGATGTAACGGTGATGTCAGGCAAGTTACATTTATAGTTTTAAGTTAAAGTATATTAAAATAGTTTTCAAAACATCATTAAAAGTTGTTATTCATATTCAGCTATGGTGCCGTAGATGTGGGCAAAGAGTATCTCTTGAACACTCTGCTGATGCAAAATGAAATGAAGCAAATAATATCTACAAGCTTTCTTTTTGTAAACATGCAAACAAGAACGGCAGGCATCTCCGACACCTAGTACCGTTTATCACTGCCAGTGCCGCAGAGATACGATGTGTCCACGTAAAGGGGCATGAAACTGTAGGCCGATTTTGTAGTTTGATTTCCTGTACAGGTTAAAAACTACAGAATGATGAAAAACATGGCAACGCAGCGCAGCTAATGCTAATGCTAATTTAGATTGTTGTATTTAGGTGGCAATCAGTGACACATTATATAACACCCCCAATCCCCCATAACTGATTAGACTGCAGCTGTGTTAAAGCAGCCTGCGATTTGATAGTTTTTAACTTGAACTCATTGCAGATGGATTGAGTACAAAGGACCACAATGAAAACAAGCCCCATGGGGCTTTTTGTGTTTTAACACAACCTTTGACTGTACTACCTGTACAGTTAACAAACATGCTAATAAAGTACTCAATCAAACTGGAAAACAAACTACAAAACCAGCTAAGGGTTTCATCCCCTTTAGAAGTGACCGAATAATATATTTCAGATTTAGGTCAATATTTGACCAAATGAACATGATCAGTCTAATTGCAATCCTGCCCGTTCCCAAAACAGGACCGACAAGCAAGTCGGCCAATGCCAGGGTTGATGGATTGACACAGGTTATGTTTGATGGGTAATAGCACATAGATACTGAGGAAAGCCATCAATAACATATATTTGACCACCAGACATGGATGGATGGATGGATGGATGGAGGGGGAGTGGGCAGTTGGTTGTTTGAGGAGGTATGTTGATAATGGTGGTCACACTTGATTCCCGGATACCGGCACAGTAAAATACTTAGTGTTAGTTTATCCATTTAGATTTGTGACATTTAGACATTGGCAGAATTTAACACTACGGATTTGACAGTGTGCAGGATAAGCAGACAGTAGCTGGGAAGGATGGGTCCAGAGAAGGCTGAGTGGGAGCCAGTCAGAGGAGGCCGCCATCTTCTCCCTCCATCCTTCACTCATCCGCCCTCATCTTCATCTGTGCTTGCATTTGTGTGATCATCTGTTGCATGCGCCTCAGCTACGGATTGGGAGGCAGACCACAGAATTATTATTAGAATTGAGTGCTGCAGTGATATATTACTTTTAGGTGGAACACCTGCCCATACAACCCTAAAATGTAGTGTTGTATGTTCATTAAGTATTTAATACTTAATGAACTTGCCCTGCTAATTTTGCACAACCAGCTATAGTCTCCCAAAGTTGATGGCTTGCATTGTCATCGGTTAAGTTGAATGCATCTTTTGTGCATTGGAATGTAAATTAAACATTTATACATTTATATATTTTAAACATTTATTTATATTTGAAATAATAAATGTTATGATTGTTTCTTTGACTAACAGTACTGTCTCTTTCTTTACAGAATATTGCCATCTTGTGGCTAAGAGAGGAATTTCAAGTGTGTCACACATTCCAAGTTTCTACACACCTATGCCACTGATGTCATTAATTTCCACAAAAAAAAAAAAACGCTCAGTGTAATCAGGACAAATGCAGTGAAGTGTGACGCCCATGACTATGGCGAACAATGAAACAGTTTTTAAAGAACTGGAAACTAAGCTGCCCTGGTATTCCAAGCTGCTTGTAGCAGCAGGAATGCAGGTTGACTGTGAGAAAAGATCACAGAACTATAACGGCATATGTATTGCGACAAATCGATAGCTCAATCATGTCCAACCTTCCACCCACCTAAATAAAAAACATACATAGATGCCATGTATAAGGAAACAGATCACCCAAGCCCATCCCAGCTGCTAGGTTTTTGTCCTCAACTCCTTACTGAGGTCATTCCCACCATCTAACTAGGCCATCGAAACAGGACGTTGACGTCACACCCTGTCCTGGCATCTGTGTTTACCAACAGCACTGATTACACTCCACCCTGTTGCTGCTTTACATTGCCTGGACACAAACAGGCCAATCAAGAGCAACCAGGGAATGGGGGTGGACTATTTCAGGCATGCAGGCACCATGACTCAGGAGGATGTAAACAATGTGCAAAAAAAAGAAAAGGAGGTGAACAGGTGAAAATGACTCCAACTTCAAACATGTCTTTTCCTTGATGAATAGAGACTCACCAAAGAATGATCTAAGGAAATGAGATACAAACTAGGGCCTGTAAAAGACTCCATGTGCAAGGTTATTCTGTTTGTACAGATGCATGTGTACGTTCCTGAAAACCTATTTGTTTACCAATGCATTTCCTTAGACTTTAGTACCCTTGCCTTGCACATTTGCTTGTCTCAAATATGTTACTCTCTATATACTGTATGTATATGTGTATGTGTATGTATACGTTTAAGTATGTTTTGGTTTCATTGTATCTGTGAATTTTAATTGACTGTTGTTGAATTGTTTGTGTGTTCTCACCTCAGCCTCTTTCTGTAGCAGAATCTGGTCCTTGTCGACCACATCTTCCTCCACAGCCCTGTGGGGACGAAAACACATCAGAACCTCACTGGTTGAAACAAAGCAGATGAATAGCCAACTGGCAAACCTCCAGTGAAAACTTTCTCACCTGCCAGCCCTCTTGAGTCTCTCCGAGCGGAAGTTCTCATAGTGCAGGTCCTGAGTTACCTCCTGTAGGTCCTGCATGTGGGTCCTGCAAACAAAAAGGAAAGAAAAGATGCGATACTATTTTTGCACTCTAGGAGGCAGTAGAGCTTCTCCAAAAACGTATCCAGAGCTGGCCTGGACAGGAGGCTGAAACTACAACTAATCCAGTCAAAAAAAGTCTCATGGCGGACATAGTTCTAAACAACACAGACTCACACAAGCATGGTTCGTAGCTTGAGGAAATCATTGTGCTCTGGGTTCTCCACCTCAACCACGCCCCAGGGGTACAGACGGCCACGGATCTTCTTCCCCTTCACCTCTATCAGCTGGTTAGAGCCGATCACAGCAAATGGAATGCTGGCCTGGTCAGGGGGAGATAAAGCATCAGAGTCCCCGGGAGAGAGACAATGACAGCGGGTGGATAACGGAAAAACAGACAGGTTTCAGTCTATGTTTCCACAAAATGTCATCAATTAATAAAGAAGAAACAACAGACAATTATAAAAGGAATTATACCCTAACATTGTTGACAAATATAACCCCTAATTGCTCCAGATGAGCAGGTTTTCAGTGTGTGTGAATGGGTGAATATAATGCACAATCATTGTAAAGTGCCTTGGATAAAGGCACCATTTACCATACACATCACACAGGTTCAATAGTCATCCCCATTTGCTTAGTGGATCAACTAATAAGAATATTTCCACTATCTCACAAAGGAATTTTTCATATCATATATTAAAACACATCTACATTACAGGAGAATTTGATATATTCAGGATCAAATCCCATCTGAGAATTTCTCTCCTGCACCACCTCTCTTATGTCATCGCTCTCCGCTCCATCACAGTACAGGAAAAACTACTAGTGGACTGCCCATTCTCCTTAAGGTACAGCTGTGTTTAACCGATTATGCATCTCTCTCACCTTGAGGACTCTGGTCTGCTCTTTGAACTCTTCGTCCTCATCGGAGTCAGCATCAGGGAGTTGGTATATTCTGATCCCGTGCTCTGCGATCTCATCCAGGACCTAAGAGATGGAAACACAGGGTGAGCCAAAAGGAGTCACGGACCTGACCTGACCTTACCTCCTGAGTCCTGACACCTCACACTGTTCAGGGCCAAAACACTACTGGTCAAGATGCACATCTCATCCTGAGTGGGAATATGCATTTAGAACAGGGTTTGACAACCAGCGCGTCTGGAACCAATACTCTGACTACAATCGAGGAAAGGGGGACAGTGTTTGAGTATATGAGTTTTATGTTCTAAAAAGGTTATGGTGATGTATTTTAGCAAAACCAGTGAAGAAATACTACTAAGTGCTTCAGACTAAAGGTTAGCTTGACTCCCTGTTCATATTGATAGTGTCTGTTTGAGCTGGATGAAGGCTTTTCATGTAGAACATCAAAACATCTTGTCTTCTGAAAGTTAGGATTCCTCTCTTTCCGTGCTCCGTAAAATAAGTATTGTTTACTTCGATAATTGATTCAGCTAAGTATTGATAGCATAACCTGGGGCAAATCTCGATGGAACTTCCATCTAATTACATACTTAGTCCTGAAAACAGACTGATTCCATACACTTTTGAGCTGCATAAAGGTACTGCAGCTCTGACCCTAAAAGAAAGCGAAATCCTAAGGGGATATTACCTAGACTAACAGGGCGGAACTGTTTCTGCAGAAGTCATACATTTAATTAAAGTGCCCCATTGGGGGAGACATGAAAGAGGGGTTCACGCAGAGAGGCAAGGCAGGTGAAAATAACAAGTCTCTCTGTGTGTGTGTGTGTGTGTGTGTGTGTGTGTGTGTGTGTGTGTGTGTGTGTGTGTGTGTGTGTGTAAACGCTTATTTCTATACGTCCTACTCCTATAAAGGATGTATAAGGAAATGTATCACCCCTTCTTCCAGTAGGCCACCGGTGAAGAAACAACCTGAAACAAAGGCGCTTTCTTTCCCGGTATACAGGGGACAGATGTGAATATTTATTATTCCAAACATCAAAGGTACATTCTTTCTTTGTTTTCTGTGAGAGCACAATTTTCAAATTCAGACAATGTAGCCTTATGTAACCGAGCCAAAATATGTCAAGCGTTGTTTTCCTGACATTTTTTGGGGACTTTCATGTCATCTATAAAGGACAGTGGTGAGTCAGCCAGGAGCCTGGGAAGTGAGAGCAGGTTTTCCTATAGAGTGGGCCACAGTTTGCGCCTTGTTATGGCTGCCGCTTGTTTTCTCAGCGAGCCACCGAGCGTACACTGTGTGTGAGATAGTGTGTGTGGAGAGAGTAGGGTATTGTTGCGGGGCAGATCTAAAAACAAACAGACTTTGCAGGACTCAAGAGCAAGAGCGTAACACAGGACCGGACCTGCTGTCCGTTTTGCTAAAGTGCGTGCACGTACATTGACACACACAGTACACACACTCAACAAAGAGGCAAAGACACACACACACACACACACACACACACACACACACACACACACACACACACACACACACACACACACACACACACACACACACACACACACACACACACACACACACACACACACACACACACACACACACACATTTTACTGACCCTTCCAACATAGGGAGTGGATAAACATCACTAGAGAATTTGGGGAAACATGGGAAAATAAACACGTTTTTCACACAATGGACTGAAGAAAGAACACAACAAAAGCAGCTTTTAAACACACAAAGATTCAGGAACAAACTGGAAGAAAACTTAAGCAACCAGTGCAGCAAATTACCACCACAAACACGTTTGCGTCAAGGCTAGGATTGTCTAACGCAATGTCAGTACAATGTGTGTGTGTGTGTGTGTGTGTGTGTGTGTGTGTGTGTGTGTGTGTGTGTGTTAACCAATGCAATCCACCATTAAAACATCCAGAAACGACATCTGGTCATGGCACGAGCAAGCAGGCCGTTTTCTGCCATCATGCTTTTCCAGACATCGCTAAAGCCAAAAGCTGCTAATGTCTATTTGCCTGGATTACCGTGGACTCTAACGTGTGTTTACTACAGCCTGCCACCTATAATCACGACCTCTCAAGAGATGATCAGATGTCAGAATCATTGCCTTCTCCAAATCCCACTTGTCTCCTGCTGATTATGTGTAAATAACGTCGGCCCTGATTGTGCTGCTCCGCAAGTCTCTCTTTCTTCTCCTTGTACTTGTGTATTTTAGTTGGCACGAAGATGTTGGCAGAGGGAGCCATTTTGATTTTATGACCATCCTGTTGGACTGTAATACCCCCCCACACCCCTCTCTCCTCTCTCTCTCTTTCTGCGCTGTTATGGTTGGCTGCCCAGGTCTGCTTAGTGATATCAGAGTCTAAGCCAAACAATGCCATCCAGGACTCAGTCTCACTATTAATTAGAATAGGAAGCCAAAGATGTATTGTCTTCGCCTTCTGGCCTACGTGGTCAAAAATGATGCATTGTTTGTGGAACTTTTTCACTCACGTTTAACAGTAACGATAAGTATGGGAGTGGACGGAGTCCGATGTTGTCCAGTTAAAATAAGCGGGCAAATAGGACAAAGCGCCGCTGAATCATTCTTGACACATATTTCCACATTGTGTGGACATATTCTTCAGACTGGCTCTGTGACCATACCAGACAAATGGCAGTGATGGTGGCCCAAATATAGCATACCTGCATGTCTATACATAGCTATAATTGCACAGGGAAAAGACATGGGAGACATTGCTAAGCACTTTTGCGGGAAATTACACAGTAGGGTCTTCACCAAACCTTGCGACCGCAACGAAGCCGGGTGTAAACCCATCATTACAGGGGATCAGACGTATCAACACGTCAACCTCGTAGCGTGGAATAATATTTTCAGGTTTGCTCAATCTCTTACAAGAAAAGCCACAAAAATATCACTACAGCTAAAAAAAAAGAAAGAAAACACCCGCAAAGTGATGAGAATTCCACCCCAGATAAACACCTTCTGAAGCAAACAAATAGCTGACAAACAATCAGTACAGGGCAAACAAATGAAAGACAGGATTACACCAGCCACATAGTAATCTATGTGTGCAATAATATGCTCGCGTGCGCACACACACACACACTTTTTGCAGTGCCCGTTCAGGTGTCAATGTGACACAGCGGAGCCTTCCTCTGGTCTCTTCTGGTCAGGCACGGCTTGCACACGTAAAACTATGATTCTACCAGGGAACAATACTTGGAAGTGGAAATATGTACCAGAGCCCTCAGAGGAAATCTGATTGAGAGGAAGACATGGTTCTCACTCTTTTTAACCACATTAACCCTGGCGTCCTTATTTGGGGATTTTTTTATCTTTCATCTTGTTATAATAGCAGATCTACAGATCACGAGAGCTGGTACATCGGCATTTTTCGTTATTTGTCATAGAATATGATAAAGTATATAGGGCTTAAGTGGATAGAGATCACCAGGATATTGGACCTTCACACATATCGATATCACAATATCAAGTAATTAGCATGTGTTCATATTGATAATACATAGACAAAATTGTCTGCACGTCTCAAGCCTATATTCAGGCCAGGTGCTGGACATCAAGGTATCAGACAATGGAAAGAGAGGAACGTCCGCACACTGTTTATATGCTCCAAAAACTCACTTTTATTTTAGGCAACTGCAGTGCAGGCATTCCTCTCCTTCCATATTGATAATACTGCATTGTATCATAAACTAACAACTGTCTGCTCTACACAAAATTACCTAAAGTACATTTTTGCAGTTGAATAATCAGTTTAGTGATGTGCTATTGATGACTGTGTTTCCATAATATCAAATTAAAAGTTATGTTTTCTGCTGATGTGGGTTCAGATAGTTTGTGATGAGCATTTTTATCATTTACTTCTTTATTACCTTTGTCATTTTATCGTATAAATCGCACAGATGAATTGAATAACCACAAAAATAATCAACAGATTCATTCAATATGTGGGAATCCTAAAAGAAGAGCCGGGGCTTGGCATGCCGTGGAACGAGCACCGCATTGAAAATGATCTTTGAGGATTTTTAAAATCTTTTATGCAGTGTCATATTAGCTGCCTGCCAACTGCAACAGAATGGACCATGGGATTGGCATGACGATGCCTTGTGATTAGGGGTTAATATATTCGATTAGCTTCGGCGAGATCGCACAACAGCTCAGATGTACTAAACAAAGAGCAGAGGTCAGGCAACATGAAGAGAAAAACACTGACTCCTTGTTAAGAGTCCTGCATGGGGACAATCAACCACCCTCCCCCCAAACCCAACAACGGTGGTTCCCCAAACTTAATTTGCAAACATTAAGGTCAGACCAGAACAAGCTTCCCTCTTGCCAGGAAATGTCTTTGGACATTCTCTCTCTCTCTCTCTCTCTCTCTCTCCCTCCCTCTCTCTCTCTCTCTCCCTCTCTCTCTTTCTCTCTCGCCTGCAGGGTGTCTGAGCGAGGAAGCCCCAACAATACCTGATCTGAGGGTGGGGCCAGAGGGAATTAGACCCCTGCACCAATCTCCTAACACAAACACACTCATGCATGGGTGCACAAAAGCATGCACATGCACACACTCAAATGCCAGGAGGGCGCACACACACACACACACACACACACACACACATCGTTCTGGTGTAAACGTGTGTGTGTGTTATGGAGCTTTGTAGATTCAGGAGGTGGGGATTGCCAGAGAGAGAATTCAGCCAGTCTGGGGAGGCAGAGCGTGTGTGCCTGCCTGGCTATATAGACCCTCTGGAACAAGAAAACCCAAGAAGCAGTGGCAAAATATGCGGCAAATACATACAGAACATCATGCTTACTATACCCAAGTCCATATGTTCTACAAAGATCACATACCTGGTACACAGACTGCAATATACATGTTGCCTACTCATAGACTATGACATAGTACATACCGGTAGACCCTAATGTGTACCTACTGACATTACACACCATGGACAGTGTTTCCTTCAAATTGGATTAGAGAACAGAAGATGCTAATCAAGTCGCACACGCGCACGTACACACACACACACACACACACACACACACACACACACACACACACACACACACACACACACACACACACACACACACACACACACACACACACACACACACACACACACACACACACACACACACACACAGTCAGCGTTAGAGCTCAAACTGAGCAGTGAATGGACGGTGTGGACTGAACCATAACAGCTGGATTTTTGTGTTGTAACAGGAGGCCCTGATGGGAAGGGCATGGGCAACCACCATAACCATGGTAACAAGTAGGTAGGCGTCATATGAATGAGAGATCCCCCACCCTCCCTCTGTCTGGAGTCTGGACCGAGTATTAGTACAGTCAAGACCACCCAAATCTCTCTCATGCTGATCAAAGAGTGTGTAGAGAGGAACAATGTGGGGATTCGTGTAATCTTGTGTAAGCTGCCTTTACAAAAGACAAAGTATGAGTTCAGGAGTTTTGACCAGCAAAGAGGGGCTTGGTCTGATAATCAACAAAGCATTTTGCAGGACAAAACCCCATAAACACGAGCAAATGCACACACACACACACACACACACACACACACACACACACACACACACACACACACACACACACACACACACACACACACACACACACACACACACACACACACACACACACACACACACACACACACACACACAGCAACATGGTTAACGGGTTGGCGTGACAGACTTGAGAAATGTCCCTCGAGTGAGACTACAGCAAAGGAAACCTACTGTTTTCCAAGTGTAATTGGCATATACCTTATTCACTTGAGAGGAGGTGATTGTGTGCAGTTGAGGGGCTCATTCTATGAGGGGAAACACATACTTATTGTTTTCAAATTTCAAATGTGCAGAAGCGTGGTGCAATGCTCCAGCACAATGACTGCAGGAGGCCAAAAAAATAAATACGTCCCCGCGTTTCAGACACTGGCAGGAAAAAAAAAAGGAACTGGCATGAACTGAACAGGAACACACACTCACACACGCACAGGACGTACGACACAGGAGCAGACGTAACCGATGAGGTAAAGATGAGGTAATAGGCACTCAACCTTTAGTACTGGACGTTGGCCAGTATTCATGCAGCCAGCGACACTGTAGGCTTCACAAAACAGCAGAACAGAGAACCACATTTACAGAGGGAACCAAGAGGTCAACATCAAAGTTGGCACGCACTTAAATCAATGGCCATATCATAATCTCCCTTCCTCGCGGCTGCCCGATTTGACGTTCAACCCCCCGCCAGCGTTGACCTACAGTGTCACTACTCTGCTGTGTGATAGCTACAGTATACAGGGACGAGAGCCTGGTGACAATACTGGCTGGTGCGACCGGGCCAGCAGCGACTTTAATGTTTCCCAACGGGCCCATGGAGCTGGTTCACACAGCAGGAGCGCGGCCCAGGAGCGCCTGGGAGAGTCGACGCTTGGCTGGAGACAATGAAGGGAAAACCGTGACAGCGTGGCGGCCAGGGTTGAAATATGGCAGCCGCCCGGAGGAGGCAAACAGCTCTGTTGGTGGGGAAGTTAGAGGGGACACGGGGGGAGAGGTATGACGGCACGGGGTGGGCGATGGTCGGAGTGACGAGGGAAGACATGGAGAGTAGAGGCTCGAGAGAAACGATAGAGCATTGGTTCTCAACCTGTGGGTCGGGACCCACTGGGGTGCCCCCAAATTATTTTGGGGGGGTCCCCAGATGATTAACTTAACATGCAATATTGTTTTCTCTCTCACAGTAAACAAACCAAAATAATGTTTAAGTGTATAGAGGGTATCTTCACATTTCTAAAGTGACAATTTAAGGAAGTTTTAATACCTCTGAAATGACAAATTAGACATTGGCCAAATTGTAAAATATTAGAGGCAGAAATTGTTGCGAGGCGGTGTGAGCATTTTCACAATAGAACTGTGTTATACAAAATGTAATGCCTCAACTCTTAATGCTTGTAGGGTGGGGGGATCCCCAGATAAAATATGATTATTTTGGGGGTCGCGGCCTGAAAAGGTTCAGAACCACTGCGATAGAGGAGATAGGGATGGGAGAGGGAAACGAGGACGGAGATGCCAGGGAGAGGACAAGGAGGGGAGGAAGAAGAGGAGAGAAGAGAAGGAAGGCGGGTGTGTGTGTGTGGGGGGTGACGACTGACCTATTGTCTGCTACCCTCAGCCTTGTTTGCGAGAACGGAGGGGTAGTTGGGTTCTCTAGGAGGCCTCTCTGACCCCTGGCTTAGGAGAGAGGCCGGCAGCAGGAGGAGGGTCACGCATTAAATCACACAAGGAGCATTGGGGGGAGGGTGCTGGGGTGGGGGGGTTGGGGTTGGGCACTGGGCAGCACTTCAGCTGCTTGGCTGATGAGAGCCCCCTCCCGTTATTTCTGAGGGTTTAATGAGATGATTTATGAGGTGATGTTCTGCCAATATAGCTAGTTGCCAATTTTATTATGATTTGTTGGTGATTGGTGTATATGTTACAGTACGTTTGGGTAACTCAGTACGTTCATGGTAAGAGCGCTTGTTTTGTCGTTCACCACACACCAATCACCACCAGATGGCGACGACAGCCATTCACTAGTGAAGGCGCTGACGTCACTCGTTTGCGACTCTCTTTCTTTATTTACTAGCCTAGCTCGGCAGTGTTTAGCCATTAGCTTACTATGAGCTAGGGAGCGCTCCATTGTAGTCACTTGGACAGGGCGTTTATCGTGGGCTTGAAGCTTGAAGTGGGCTTGAAGTTATAAATATAACGATTGCATTCACCACGGCTTCGTAACTCGCGCGGCGCTCCGCCGGCCGTGCGGCCCTGGCCCGCTCTTCGCGGCCAAGGTCCAAGGTCCGCTGGCCTTCGCGCCGCTTGCAATGTCGTGGACAATCGAGCGGCTCCGCCTGGAGGACGTTGTTGTGGCGACCGCTTGTTCCGCCCCGTGCCGCACGACGAGTGCTCCGTTTCTCGACCGTACTGTTTCTCTATCAAACCGTGACATATAGATTAACACATTTGTTTTAAATCAAGGGGTGGGGTCAGGTTAGCTGCCGGATGAGCTGAAGAATGCTAAAGCGACTGTCTTGAGAAATATCAAAAGTTCATGTTCAAGTCTTTCACTGATAACGTGATCAACATGTAATCCATCAAACAAAATAACATTTAAACGGTGAAAATAAAAATCCCTGCTTTGAGGGTAACTATTCTGTGTTTGTTTTTGAGCGATGTTAACCGCTCCTACTGTACATCTGGCTTTGTCTATGTGTATGTATGTATGTATGTATGTATGTATGTATGTATGTATGTATGTTATGTACAGTATGTATGTATGTATGCATGTCCGTCTCACACTTGGCTCATTGGCCAAGCTTTGCAGGACGCTTAATGAAACTAGAAATGCAGTTCCTAGAGAAACTGTGTGGGCTTGCTGAAAACACACAAAACACGCAAAGTATATAATGGGCAGTACAAAAAGATGGCAGTAATATAAATGTTAAGACGAAATTCATTTCCCATAGGAATTCACTGATTCCAAAATCAAAAAGTATAACAATTGCTAATGAAAACAATACAAGCAATGACAACTGTGTAAAGCTGAATAAGTTGAAGTTTGAACGAAATGTGTAGCTCAAAAACAAAAGACTAGTTTCAGGTGCCAAAAAATGGGGATAGGACAACTCTAAGCTAAAGCGAGCCCACAAATAACTCATAAAAGGCAGTTTCACACTGGGTGTGAAGTGATTTTTGTTTTACACCTGTAGTGATGGAAGGGGTTACAAGTAGGTAGCCCTGTTTTCAGTCCAGTTCAAACCAGCTCCTGTCTCTGTGCTGCCCTTTGAGACAGAAAACAAGCAGCAGGCTCGGTTTGTGACTAAAGCCCCACACAGGATATGACTGCCAGGTCTCAGACTGAGAGGATCAGCTCCTCAATATATACCGCTAAGGACAACTTATGAGTTTACAGACCACTGTGACCTCAGCAAAGGAAATTGGCATTAGAGAGAGATTTATGAAGAACAAGACGAACGGTACACATACAAGGGAGAGGGAGGTAATGCCAGGAAAGAGAGCGATGAAACAATGCATATTAGCAGAGAGGGAGGCACAACCAAACTAAGGGGACAAAAACTCAAAAAATCTGAGCAACGGCAGGATCTAGGGAGGGAGGAGGTCTGTTCACTTTGTGCATAAGGCAACCCAGGCAGTGGGCTGCGTCTTTTCGGTGGAATAGTCTTGACACATTGCAGGAAACGTATATTGTTCTCTACAAGCTGTTTCCCCCTAATAATACAAGAAGGGGCTGTGCAGATCCAGAGAGAGGGGGGGGAGCTTCCATTTACTGGAGACAAATGGTATATGATGGTGAGAAAGTACTGGGCAAAGAACACAATAAACTAATAAATATTGGGGTAAAAACATTAGGATCGTTGATCATTCTGCAACGGCAGGCTTTGTCATTATTGACTTAATTTGATGTACTGGTGTCCCCCACCCAGTAGCTGGATGTCATTGTGCGGCAGGGGTAAGGCAAGTACTCCTAAGCACCACTAGACTTTACAATCAGATCTAATTCAGAGGCTATGTTTCAATCTCAACATGCGGTGAATCGCAGCATGTTTAAATAATTCCTCAGACCATTTTGACTGCATGACAGCACTGCACCATCTTGCCTATTTTTAAAACCGTTGGATGATGAGATAAGACAAAAGCTGGTGAAACCCTCCCAATAAACACACTTTCCAAATTTAGATAATATGCCATCCTTTGGGGATATTATGTCAATTTGGTGGCGCTGATGGGCTGAATTATTTCCTGACAATAATGGTCCATCCAGGATTCAACGGCATTAGATAGTTAGTCTCCCTTTTTTCACTATGTTGCGTACAAGTTTCACAGACACATGCATCATCTAGATTGTCTATGCTTTTGTGTTTGGTGATTTACTGTGTATAGACAGTATCAGCCTTATGAGGTGTGTATGTGCACGTACAATTTTGTTGAACTCCATACACTAATTGCTTGTTAGTAGACACTGGGAAATGTCTGTTAAGAGAACACTTAGTGGAGCATGGGAAGCGATCCTATAGGACAGATCGTAGTTTTGGACGGTTGAGCAGGAAAGCGGAAAAGATCAGAGTGATGCTATCACAGTATGTCTCCTCCTGTCCCTCTTTCACCCATTCCTAGCCGACCACCACTGCCTACCACTTTAAATGCATGCCAACGAAGAAAGAAAACACCATTTAAAAATGTTGAAGTAAAAAAAAAAAAAGAAGAAAAAAAAAATCTATATAAAAAGGGCACGACCCAAGCTTATCGCAAACTGCCAACTAGCACATGTTATGGAAACAACAGAGCAGAGTGCATTTGGAATGCAGGGCAAATACAGTCGAGGGTTTTCTGTAGTTCGAGGTGGAGGGGCCACTGGCAACAGGAAACCGTTTTGTTCATCTTAAGGGCCACAGGAACCCTCAACAAGTTCTCGGAAGGTCACAACACAAAAACACCACTAATACAGAATACAATTCAGCTGACAAGAGACGATATTTCATCCACTGGTGCTGGAGTGACTTATGTGTTGTTACTGCATGTACAGTATGGACAACATCCATTGAGCTGCAGAAGGTTAAGAACCCAAGCGGATCTTGAGCCTTAGGATACTTAGGGAGTGGGGAGATTGTGTGTCCTGAATACCTACTGTGACCATGATTTTCGTAACACGCCGGCTCAGCGCTTTTATACAATCTGGCTGTGTGAGCCTCAGCCTTCAAGGAAAAACAAGCTCACTGTCCTCTGGTGGAGCCTTGCAAGATTGTGTAGAGCAGAGCTCCGGCACGCCAGCCCACTGTCTCCAAGGACTGAATGAGAAGCGGGCAGGGGGTCTGAGATCCTGGCCATGCAGGGAGAAGTGGTGAGCAGGCTGAGCTCTGGTCAAAAGAGGGAGGCCGAAAGGTGAGTGGATTGAGGGTGGAAGAATTAACACTCAGCAAAGGTCATGGTTATGTACTAGGGCTGGGCAATATAGTATATATATACATACTTATTGTAATATCACGATGCGGCATAAGCGTCGTGTTTTCCTGGTTTTAATCACACAGTCTTTATTTTATACTCTTAGAATGTGTTAAGATTTAAATACGGTAAATATCGAAGCTCACAAAGTGTCACATGTTGTGATCTTGTAGATCTGTGAAAATGCAACAAGTTGTGACTGTGTGAGTTTGTATATCGTTTTGAAAAAATGCATAAAAAATATATTCAATAGTGGTATTTTGGCAAGGTACATAAAGTGAATGGCTATTAGTTAAAAAGTAACTGTGTTACTAACCAAGATACTAGATTATAAAAGTAAATAGTGACTTTAAGTAAGTTTTACATTTAGCATAGTTTACATTTTTGTGTTGAAAAGTAGTAGTACACACACACAACAGAGTAAACTGTTGATTTACTTAAACAACATAATCTTGAAATCACTGTTTCTGCCTGTTCTGCCTGGCTGAAGGCTCATGCTTGGACTCAAGTGTTTAGTTTGTTGCCGATTCCACAGGAAACAAACACACAAGCTCACTCACTTCTAGTTCAGGGGTTTTCAACATTGACATGTCATCACAGTTCACCAGGTCATTAATGCACTGTTACATGGAACACAAAGAGAAAATGTCACTTTCCTACATTACTAAATGCATGGTCAGGGACCACATGCAAAACCTTCACGGACCCCGAGTGACCACCTGTTGAAAACCCCTGTTCTAGATCAAGATGACGTACCTGGCCATTCAGGGTTCTGCTTATAATGGAAACATAAGAAAAGAACCATCACACATCTTCACAGGTTCTGGAATTATGGAACATTCTAGCCTGGTTACCCTTCGATGCCAAAATGAGTCTCAGACTTGAAAATGTTAGAGCACAAGATCATGGACTTAGAAGAAAATATGCTCTACATACCGTTTAGTTACGTGGCATTATTACCTTGTACTCTCTCTGTGGGAATGTGAGCACAGACACTCGCCTGTGATGCTCCTCTTCCAGGAAATGGCTTAAAAACATATTACCCTTATGTGGCCAACTCCCACTGTGAGGAGTATTGTCATTAAACCTGGCTTATTTCAGGTTAAAATGAATTTAAAAAACAATGACAAGATTTTTAAAGCTGAACTCTATAGCAAACAGAATACAATACCTATAATCCTGACTGTATGATTATGGGCTGCGTATTTGGGGTTATAGAGAGGTCCATACTGCATAGATGCTAATACTGGTGTCATTCAAATACTAGAATGCACGATTATGAATGATAATCCTGATTATTTTGCTGAATACGGTAATCATGATTACTAATGACAACTAGAAAGATGCAATTGGAAATTGCAGGTGTGGTTGCCATGACGCAAATTGAAGTTCACAATTTAATTTTCCCCCTTCAAGTCAATGGGGGAAAATAATTCACTAATAAATTAATGGCCATATATGGAGATCTCTGTATCAGTCCTTGTCACTGTATCAGTCCTTGTCACATATACTGTATGGAGATCCCTGATGTTATCAATATTAAGCCCATATTTTGGAAAGCCCATATATGGACATATCTTGTCAGTCTCATGTGGTCTATGATGTCAGACATCTATGATGTCAGCCATCTACATAGTTGGGAAAAGTTTAATTTGTATTTAAAGTAAATGGAGAAAATTAATTCACAAATAAAAAAAGCTGTAAGTAATAATGATTAATTTGTAAATAGATTATTTGTAGGATTATGTTATTCCAAAAAGGGAAATCATGCTCAATATAAATTAAGCCAAAATGCAAACGACAATTTAAATGTTTTTATTTTTAGATACTATTATGTTAAATGAAGATACTTCTACTCAGTATCAGCGAGCGCTCAATAGTTAAGTACTTGTGCATGTTTGTGAAAACAAAAAGTGGTATTCTGTACACCCCAAAATGTGAACATGTTGCAAAGGGTACTGGGAGGCCCTGCAGATAGCTAAAGGGCCCAGACAAATATCCAGGACTTGGACTACAAAAGATCTCATGCTCACCAGAGGATTCTATCAACACACACAAACATGGTCTTGTTCAGTTTATCCGACTGACCCTGTCTGTTATCTGCAAAAGCAGGATCCACGTTTGATCACACAAATGTCCACTCAAACTGAGTCACACACAATACAATATACAGAAGCGACTAAATCTCTTGATACTGTTGCACTTCTGAAAGCTAAAACTATGTGTTTTATAATTTCTTCCCCCTCCTGGAATACATTTCTTTAGATGTCCTTGTGTAGACAGTCAATTGACTGTACAGTATATCACCAGTAAGACTCCCTAATCGGGAGATAAGCGACCGTAGGTCGCTTATCCAATATAATCACAGAGAACAAGCCTAATCCTAAAATACTGTTTTCAACTGTTGATACATTACTCAACTGAAGCTGAGTGAAAACCACTTCCTCCAGTGAGGATTTGGGCTAATTCTTTTTTTTTTTTACAGTAAAACCTCAATCATTTGGGCTAGCATTGGTCTGAGAAAGGATAAGGTTCCCTCTGACCCACCCTCTCTTCTGCTACTCTCAGCAGATTTTCAACTTATGTAAAATCTTCATTTTATGACTATGAAGCAATTTGAGTTGCATTTCTTGATACAAAAAGTACTCTATGAACAAAAAGTGTTTAGTGTTATATAAATCATAACGACCGACTCTGGATCCATTATTTAATAGAAAAGAAGGGAAGAGAAGAGCAGAGAAGAGCAGAGCAGAGCAGCGGGAGGTTCAAGAGAAGAGGGTATCACAGAAGCAGGATATCCTATTAGCTCAGCCTTTCTCTGTTGTGTACGATTAAGGTTATCAGCTGAACATACCACACCTCTCCAGAGGTGTGTGTGTGTGTGTGTGTGTGTGTGTGTGTGTGTGTGTGTGTGTGTGTGTGTCTCTTTTATCACACTGCTGTGACTCTTCCCACAGCACTGGACAGCAGGAAATAGTGGAGCGTGCAGGCAGGCAAGACACCTGGGTCTGTTCCAATAGGAAGCATCTGGAAATGAGTGAGACTGGACGCAGTGTGCTCTCTCTCTCTATTATACACATGCACAGACAGACACACACACACACACACACACACACACACACACACACACACACACACACACACACACACACACACACACACACACACACACGTATCTCTCTTTCTACCTCAGTCCTTCCCACTCTTCCCTCCCTTATATCTTCCTCCCTGGCACTCTATGCGGGTCTTCATTGTCCAGGGACAAGCTGGCTGCATCATCAAAACATCATGCAAGTAGACCACACCTCACGCACGCACGCACGCACGCACGCACTATGTTCGACTTGCACTAGCTGCCTGTTTTAATTTAGTGGTCTGGAAGACCCCCTGAGACCATACAGGGGCGGGGGTCTCAACAGTTCAGAGCGTGGTGTGTGTATGCGTGAGTCCAACCCACCCTCCTCTTGAGACGATCCCTCTCTCTCAGCGTCAGGGTGTCAGCCTTGGCTATGACAGGTACTATGTTCACCTTGCTGTGGATGGCTTTCATGAACTCCACATCCAGAGGCTTTAGACTGGTAGGGAGGAAAACAAAGAAGACACGGTATAGTGAGACAAACAGTCAAATCTGTCACACAGAAACGATGGGCATTATGTCCTATAGCATGGGATGTCATCATTCAAGAGTAGCTACCGCAAATTGTTTGTGTCAAAAAGGCCAAGTGTCAACACAGGAATGTGTGTATTAAGTGTGTTTACCCATGTCCAAAAGGAGATATGAAGTAGAAGCAGCAGTGCACCCTGTTGTCCACTATATGTCTCCGGTTCAGGCCGCTCTCATCGTGGAGGTATCGTTCAAACTGGTTGTCAATGTACTGGATGATGGTCTTAAAGCTGAGATCAGAAGCAGCAACAAGCACAGTGGCATAGAGCAACTGTCTATTAAACACTATTTACAGCAAGCACTGAATGAGGTCTATAATGGCTTAATAACGATGTAAGGAAAAGAGTCACTTAGGGAGAACATGAGAGTGATGCTCATTCACAGTATGGGATGTAGCTAATCCATCAGACATCTGAACAACTTCCACTAATAACTTCCTTCAGGGCCACTAGGCACAGTAAGAGTCATTATATAGGCGCCCGGCACTTTCTCTCAGTAGCCAAGACAAGTGCTGGCCTAGATGTATCACTTCACTTTTCATCTAGCTTCTAGATACAAATGTTTGAGATATCCCACAATCTGAATCCTTCTGGTATACTGTAGATAATTCCTTTTCATATTCCCTTGTACGCAGTGACAATTACTTTATTTCACATAGGTCAGTCTAGAGACAAGAAAACAAGGGCAGAGAGACAGGAAAGACTTGCAAGACAAGACAAGGTCAGATTTGAACCCAGGTCCTCACGATTACACAGAGCATATTATGGTCTGTGCAGTAACTGGCTATGCTACTAGGAATCAATTACTTTTGAGCTGATTCAAAATCTGAATGAGATATTCCATACATTAGAAGTTGTGCGGTGCTCTCTTCTCAGGATTGTTAGACTTTTAAGAAACAAACCCTTGATTTAACTATACCAATTATGCACACACGCACAATGGTGCTGTGCGCATGGTCCGCTTAAGAACCCAAACCAGCCATTACAAACCATTAGGTTCCCTCGCCGCTCAAGTTAAGTGACCCAACAACCACAGCACACAGACCCCAGGAACATTAAATAGTGCAGTAACACAGCTGCTGGAGATATGGAGGTCACGGTTACATACGGTGCATAATTGTATACACAGAAGAGAATAATGCACCATCCATCCTATTCCCAGTGTATGTTTATATATAATTACATGAATGTAATTACATACATTCGCAGGATATCCTCAGTGCTTATTTCAAAATGTACCCCCATGGGTTCATTTCATTACACACCGAGTCAACACTGGGGATTTTTACCATATATCGTTACTGTGTCAAGTGGTCCAAAAGTGTTACTTTTCAGGAGATGGACCTGTGTTCCAATGGATCCAATATAGTCCTTCTATAGCTCTTAATACTTTTCATCGGTTAAATACAGACTTATTCGTTATTGATATACTGTAGATTATATAGATCTGCTATCTTTGCAACTTTTGTGTTACAATGTCAAACAATGAAGTATAAAGTAGAGAAATAATTTACGAAATATGGATGCAAGGTTTCTGGCAAACAGCAATGATATATACATTTTGTTATGCAAAGAATGTAAAGGGGGGGGTGGGTGCTTGGTGTGATTGTCTCTTTGTCTCTAAGGTTTTGTTTTTGTTTTTTCGCGTGGGGAGGAGAATGCAGTCCCAGGGGTACAAATACAGCCATGTCAGGACAATCAACAGGAAATGGAACTGGGACTGGGAGGAGGAGAGGATGCAAGGAGAAAGAGAGAGAGAGGGGGGGGGGGGGTTAACAACCGCACCACTGGCATGAGAAGGAGATGGCATACACCCATGTAAACACACACACACACACACACACACACACACATACAGTACATACACACAAGAAGGAAATGGAGGAGAGGACAGTCAGGGAATGCTTGTGGGAGGAGAGGTGGGAAACCGGGGGACAGAATTACGAAGAAATTGGAGTGACTTGGCTAGGGAGAGGAGAGGAGGAGGTGGACGAGGGGGAGGAAGATAGAAAGAGAGAGGGCACTATGAACAGGAAACACTTGTTATCTCTACTAGCTCCTACACACACACACACACACACACACACACACACACACACACACACACACACACACACACACACACACACACACACACACAGAGGGAACACACCAGTCCTGGCTGTTAATGGCGTCTCCGTATCCGGGCGTGTCGACCACCGTGAGTCGAAGCTTCACTCCCCTCTCCTCTATCTCCACGGTGGACGCCTCGATCTGCACCGTCCTCTCGATCTTCTCTGCGGGTTTCGGGAAAGCGGGGAAAGAGAGGGTCAAAATACAGCGGCAAGTTGTTCCATGACCCGAGGCGGGTTCCTAGCTATTTCAATATCATCCTGTTGGACTGGGAGGATCACATCTTTTAATATGAGGCTGAACCCTGCCTCGGGTCACAATAAACCGGTGGTTCTCAAACCTTTTCATGTCAAGGACCCCCTAATGTATGTAATTGGCTGCGGACGCCCATCTGAAAAAGATGTTGTGCCAGGGGCTAGAGGAAATCTGTATTGTTCAAAATATATTCTACATTTTTCACAACTGCGCCACTTAGAGAACCTCTGCAATAACGTACTTAACGTGTAAAAAACAGTAAGACTCCCTAATCCAGTGATAAGCGACCGTCAGGTCGGCAACCTCATGGTGGTGCTAGAAGAGGGGCATGTGAGAAATGAGGTTTGGAGGTTGTGGTTTGCCAGCCAAGTAGTGTGTGTGCAAAGTGGTCCGTTTATAGTTCCGTATGTTAGATTTTGTGTACGTTTTGGGTGAGAGAGGACGTGCAGTAATTGCGTCAACATGCTAAGTATGCTTGCCGACCCCCTCTCCACTCCAATTCTGCTCCCTTTGGGGCCACGCGCCACATTTGCTCCTCACAGCACAGAGCACACAAGAGCAGAACAGAGCAATTAAAGCACAAGCAATTCTCAGCGCGCCCCCGACCAGGATTTCACTCTAATGTCTCTGTCATCCACAGTCTTTTTATCAATACTTTGTGTCAGTTAACGTTATATCACCAGCCAGTCAAAGGATATACGTTTCGAAACGCAAGTGAAACGGATTTTGGCTGAATGTACCACACTCACCTGGAGTAGCCTCCATCCCTCGAATCTGGTGATTAATCAATAACCAACAGGATTTAATATTGTCCGTCTTATTAAAAAGGACAATGTCAACATAAAAAGGAAACTTAGATGGGGTCTTTTTCAGCATATTAGGCTAGACTAGCTTTCCATGTCCATCCAGGATCACTGCCGTTTCACTTTACCATGGGCTCTTGATGAGAACAGCGTTCAAGCCACGGACAGAGCTTTCCATGCTGGTATCATAGAGGTATAAGAACAACATATTTTCACTCTTTTTGCAGAGGATACGTTATTTTCCTCACTACTGCCCCTACGGTTGACAACGGTGGCCATGGGTACTTCTTGCTACGGACAAATCCAGTACATTCAGTTGAGAGGTGTACGGTAGCGTCCGTGTACGGACTGTAATCATACGCCCAAGTACAGACAGGGAGAAAGAACAAACGGACCAAACGGAAGAAATCTCTCCGTTTCTAGTGTAGACCTGCGGTCCTAATGTATTACAATGCATGGTACTTAAGCAGGAGGAGTTGGGGTTGTTTTGAGACCAGACAATAATCCAGGTCAAGTCATAAGGTAGGTCTAGGGGTGGGATGGTGGGGGCTGTTTTTCAGACTAATACAAGAAACATTCCCAACATTCCAGTTAAAATAATGCTCCGCTGGAGGCACTGGAATAGACCTTTCTCTTTTATTACAGTATTTGTGCAAGTGTTAGTATGTCTGCGTACGTGCGTGCGGTTACCTGCAGCACCAGGGATGTAGCGCTCAGGATAGAGGTCAGTGAGAAACAGGCTGTTTATCAGAGTAGATTTGCCCAGGCCAGACTCCCCTGCAGACAAAGACATGACCAAATAGTTACGGTACCACTTGACTTGCAAATATACAATATACTGACTGACATTTAATAATTGTATACTTTCAAAATTGTTTAAAAATAGTGGAAATCTTTAAAAAATGTTTGACAATGTATCAACTTTTATTTTTCAACATGGGAAAAGGCCTACATTACATGTACTCAATAATGCAAAAGACAAACCAAACAGCCTGCACATTAAACTCCTAGAGTGTAAAAACAGACAGAAGGGGAACAAATACATTCTCAGGATTTTTCTGAGATACCATTTATTCTTTATTTTTGTAACTATTGATGACCGCAAATGTCATCAAAAGGTTAGATAAAACACATATCAAAATATGTACTGTATAAATAGGTGTGCCAAGCAGTAAAGTAGTCCCTGTTGTCCGACTACTAACACACCACATATTCACTATTGTGAAACATGCAATGACATTACAGAAAGAGAAGTGATACTAGTTTGACGACACATAGGAACAGTACTTATTTTTAAGATTTATTTTTGCTTTTATGCCTTTGTTACTAGGGATAGACAGCAGGCTGAAAAGAAACGGGGGACAGAGATGGGGCGTGACATGCAGCAAAGGCTGCCGGGATCGGGACTCGAACCCGCGACACACTGAAGGGCTACACTGAGGCCAGGTACCTGGACCGCTGCGCCAGCGGCTCAGGCCAGTATTTCATCTTTGTCACTCAGTAATTCTATTCTATTATTATAGGCAGGTGATCACATACCAACAACCATGAGGGTGAATTCAAAGCCCTTCTTCACAGACTTCCTGTGCACTTGGTTTGGAAGGTTGGCAAAGCCTACATAACCTGCTGCCTCTGGGAACTGTCCAGCACAAAAAGATACACACATTTCAGCGTTAGGTTTGCGTACATTTCAACATAATCACAAAATGCATTTGTAAAACAAATATGTTAAACTTTTATGTTAAGAGTTCAAACCTCTACATATAAAAGGCAATTCTTTATTTAACATTTAAGGGCTACCACAAATTATATGCACTTTGGCAGATAGGGACTTGTTTTGTTGTGCAGCAACGTATTTAGTTCCTCCAAAAACATTTGTCATCTCTTTATGAGGTGCCTGGTCGAAAAGTGCAAGTGGGTGTATGCACGAAAGTGAGACTGATGGTGATGCGTAAGATAAAAAAATTCCAGAGGGCAATAAAACGCCACTTGTGAAACGCTCACGTTTAAACAGGATATCCTCTCTGGATGCCTGTCCAAGGTTGTGTGCTATGTGAGATCTCAAGTGTTGTGAGTATGTGCCAATCACCATCACCGTATTGGAGTATTCGTCCCTAAGGTATTTAGTCAGTCGTGTTTTCAGAGTGTCAAGTACAACAGCTGTAATGGGGAGGAAATTCCACCTTGCTCACCTTCCCTTTCTCTCCCGACTGGGACATGGCTACAGCTTCAGGATGCTTAGAGGAAACCTGTTGGTGGAGAAGAAGAACGAATGAATACCCTCTCAGACTTTATATTTAGCAGACAGTTTCTAGAATGGTTAGAATGCCCCTGAGAGCGTATCTTCACACCACAGATTCATCAGGTTGTGCCAATTTCTCTCCAGGAGAAACCTCCGAAATCCTCCTACTACTGCACAATTCCACAGCTTCCATTACGTTGGACTATGTTTCACATCAAGAGCATCGATAACGTTCACATTCAGGCTCCATCTCCTATATTACAACTTACCAAACATTAATGTTACCCTACCCAACACTATCACAGTGGACAAAGCAGTGATTAGTAGGTCTGGGAGGTCCGAGGTTGGTTCCCAGACTTCATTGGTTGCACCCTATGGGCTGTCAGACCCAAGTGCCCAATTTACGCTACGGCTTGAACAGATGACAGAGTAATGAGCCTGTTTGATTAATTAAACCCATAATGACCTTACAGGAAGAGCCAGCTCAATTTTATCACCCACACACACTGGCCTTTGACAGGTGCAGTGTGATAAGAATTAGAAGGAGGCAGGCTAGCGTGTGCTGCCAAAGAGAGACGCACCGTTTACACCAAGTTAGTTAGTTACGAAAGGCACAACTCAAAAAGGCCTTTCTTCTTTGGTCTGTGTTGAAATGCCCAGCATACCAAGCAAGCTTTTGTGGACACTTGGGCACCAATTTCACAATGTTACGGTCAGGACGTGAGATGGTACCAGAGGCCTCTATATCTACATGAGAGTGGGCAGCGATCTCTCATTCTGACAGGGAGGTTTCATCGAGACCACAGCCAGAACAATGGATGTTTATCCCACTGGTTCCTGAAGCCTTTCCTATACAGGACCACTGTGCTGGGGGGAGGAGGGAGAGCACGTGCCTTGCCACCGACCACATTCACGACCGACCACATGTGGAACAGCAAGACAGTTTGGGGTGAAAGGGTGGGGAGACAGGGGCAAGAACTGTGTCTGACTGTCAAAAGGTTATTTCAGTTAAACCACCAGGATAAAATTTGAGAGCCATGTGGGCAACTTAAGTATGCTTAAAGAAAAAAGTGTGATATTAAAAGAATGGCCATCCATCTTGCATTAGTGTCAAAACAAGACAAACAAGACAATAGCTGTAGTATAATATTAACACAATATCTTACAGAAATAATTTAGAGTGAGCTGGGTGTGTGAGTTCATGTACATATAACAGGTGTATGCAAACACACACACACGCGCACAAACACGCGCGCGCGCACACACGCGCGCGCACACACACACACACACACACACACACACACACACACACACACACACACACACACACACACACACACACACACACACACACACACACACACACACACACACACACACACACACACGCATGTTATTACTGGACAGGCTCTGTGGGAACCAGCATTAGTCTGGCGGCAGATTAATTAAAGTGTTCCATTATGGCTGCGGTAATAACACAAAGACAACACTACAGGACAGACAGGCAGGAGGCACACCGCAATAATATCCACTCAATAATGGCCACTTAATCGCCCCTGCTTCTGTGTGCTACTGAAGTGCATGCACATACACAAACACATACGCAGCTATGGACTCTGGCCAGCCCTGAGGGAGATTTAACAATTTGGGCCAAAAGGGAAAACTTACACCAAAGTAAAGTCAAAGTCCCGGCATGTGAAGCATATCTACGTTCTTAATTTATTATGTTTAGAAGCCACAAAGCGGCAGTGGTAGTGGTGGAACTATTCACCTTCCTGACACAATGTCAGGGGTCTACTTGCTTTCTTCCCTTATGAGACTGAAACAATAATATCCCATAATGGTGATGGTGACTGTTTTTTTATGACTATGTAATAAACTGCTAAAACATTAGGAAAGTATTTTACACCAGTAAATATGTGATGTGATCATGTGACAATAAAGTGGAAATTGAAAAAAAAAAAGAAAAGAAAAAAACTACAGTAATGGCAATTTACTGCCATGTGATCCAGCCAACAGGGCATCCGACCCCATGGCAGGCCTTGAATTGGATGCATGTTTTTGCACATGCTCACACATGCTTACAAAGACTTACACAAAATACACACACTCACAGCTGGAAGCTTGACTGTAATAAATTAAGCCTTTAGTTTGGGGCCACGGGTAGCGGTGGTGGATAAAAGTAATAAAGATATAATACTAGAGTGAGGGCTTTGGTGTAGAAGTACTTCATAATATGAGTCATGAAAGAGGGGGGAAAAAAAGAAAAACATAACAATAGGCGGAATGAGTGGTCCTTTCAACCTGCAAGGAAACCAGCAGGCACGTTCATAACACACTGAGAGTTTAAAGCACAGGATGGGCCTTTTATGATGATGTGGACAGGACAGGAAATGACCAAAAAACAAATGGGAGTCCAGCAGCAAGAAAATGTTATCATAACAGTGCTATTGACACAGCTACTGTATAACCAGAATAGAGTCGTGGAGGAAAATGACTTTAGACTGCTCTTTCATTGTCTATGTGTGGCCACGTAATGCTGTGAACTGGTGAGATCACTGAGATGCAATTCTAGTGTTTGGTCAGTGACAGGGGTCTCCACTCTCCACGTCTTTAGTAAACAGAAGATTCATCCATTTATCAACTTCAATATTGTGTTCCAGTTCCAATTTTGTCTCATCACTTCTTGGTCTCATCACTATCCAATTCCACTTGTTTATCTTGTATCTTGCATGAGTTCTCTCTCCTGATTGGATTACATTGCTATGCTGGCCTGAAAATGTATTTTCTGTTAGTGTTACTGTGTTTGTCTGTGTTTACTAAAGAGCCCGAGGGACAGGGTGAACCCTGTTACAGAGCAAACACCCTACAGAGAAATATTGCTTTCACCCCCTTTAAGTTGCAATAATAATAACATTTATGAATGATACTATGGGCAAGTTGGGCAACATTACACTTACAGAACTTACAGACACATATTCAGTGAGGATCTGCTTTGTTGTAGTGTGACACGAGTAATCTGATATCAGAATACTAAGCATTAACTAAAAAGAATTAAGAAAGATGGAAACTCCTGGCACACCCTCATGCCACCTGGATCTGTCACGGTGAACTATTTGTTTTTCCATTCACTCTAAACTACAAAAAACCCAGGAAAACGACTCCCCTCAGTTCGTGGAGTCAGACTAATGTCTTCCCTTTGCTCTTGTGCAGGCCAGTCTTTGTGAGATAAGACCAGGGGAAGGGAAGAGGTCAGAGAAGGGTCACAGAACTGCCGAAGGAGCCAACGAATACTATCTCACACAGTAGCCCGAGATGTCACTCCTCAGATAGCCAGGTAAGTTATCTGTGGTCAGTTTGCCAGCTCCTGAATGAAGAAGGTAGTAATTTGGGATAGGTATGTAGCAGACACGTACAGGCATGTCGGTATAGGTACAGCAGCCATGAGCCTGCCATTATGTTCTTAACATTCGCCACTCAGCATGAAGTGAAAATGCAACAGTTTTCACTGAGCCAAAAGATATGAGCCAAGATGGATGATAACTCTTCAATAGTGGCCCTTTGCCACGTCTTAACTGAGACACACACACAATGAGAATGTATTATTGTTTCCCTTTGTTATTGTGAAGTTGTCTAAACATTTAATTTATTTAATGGCAACAGTCAAAGGTCGAGGATTAATCTGATGTTTAAAGGCCATGTTACTGTTCAGTAAGAATCTACTGGAACAACATGAAAGTCACTTGTTTGAATGGCTAGCCTTATACTATGCTCAGTTGGCAGAGGGGATTTTGGGCTCTATTGTGCTGATTTTTGGTAAAGTATACATTTGAGTATTAGAACAAATATGTGACTAATCTTGTCTAATAGCTATAGGCCTATACATATCAAATCCAAGGCCTATATAATGTAACCACATTTAACCAAATTAGGACATTATTCTAAGAAAACGTTTACATTGAGTGGAGCTGGACTTAAATCATTAAAAAGTATGTGGACATGTGTTGCAAAATGCTCTAATCTAACGTATAGGCCAGTGAGTAAAATAACTAACCTAAAATCTAGCCATATCTGTGCGAGGCAAGACTGATGTCCACCACACCCAATTTGTGGCTGACTAACCTTTTCAACTATGTATCATCATTAGTATCAATGTCATTACTAACAATTTGTAGATAAGTAGGTCCACATTAAATGATTATGAATAGCGAGTGTGATATAACTAAACATAATTTGAGCGTAGTAGTACTGCACTGAAACTGTTACATGTCAAACTTTAGCATGCAACAGTTGTTACCGCGAGTGGTGGTGTCATATTACCATAAACTTGTCCGCACTCTCACAACACTCTTCACTCCTTCTTCGACTCGTAATGTAAAAGTGTGAAAACAAAGAACGTTTTCGTGGCCTTGTTCTTACCTGCGCGTAACTTTGAAACAATGTTTATCAACAGAAGTGTTGAGCCCCTCTCTCTCTCTCGTCTGTCCCAGCCCAGAAAGGGATACCCGGAAACCGTTCCAACGATTCCGTCATTCCGCCCATGTCTGTGATGCTCTTTGTATTCGGCTGGAAACTGTGTGCCACCGGAGCCATTACGGCTCAACGTCACAGCGACGGGTCCGTCTGTAACCATGGGCTGTTTGAGCCAGCATGGTTGCCAGTGTACGGCGGTTTCTGTGTTGGACAACTGCTTGACTGGCGTTGGGGTGTTTGGTCGAGTGAGTGTGGATGTTTATAGGCAGTATAGTCAGTTAAGTTCTCAAACATTTTCATGTCAAGGAGGACCCCCAAATTGACACTTATTAGCCCGTGGACCCCCATTTGAATAGATATGTCAGGGACCCCATAAGAGAAGAGTTTTATAGCTCTAGCAGTGTTCTCAACCATTTTAATTTAAATTTATATTGAAGAATGTATGTGTACAAATGGACCTGCATTAATTTTGGTTCCATTTATACACTCTCAGTCAGAGTTACAAAACCAATGGTCCATTTGGTACTATCATTTAGCTGTGGACCCCCTGGAACTCCCTCAAGGACCCCTGGCTGTGGGTCCCCTGTCTCCACTTTGAGAACCAATATGATGTAGCCAACAACTTTTCTGTGTAATTAGATTTGTTCGGGAAGGGCGTGATAATTCACCATAGAACTGCGCGTGCAATTAATGTTCTCAGTGTGGGCCATGATGAGCCTGACAAGGCTGATTTAACAGTAGGCTCATAATCATGCGTTGAAAAATCAATAACAAGTGCATCGATGCACTTGCCGCGCGTCATTAACGCGTTGCATGACGCCTACCCCCTCCCCAACCAACCCCCAGTCCTATTCATGTTAAATAACACACACACACACACACACACACACACACACACACACACACACACACACACACACACACACACACACACACACACACACACACACACACACACACACACACACACACACACACACACACACACACACACACACACACGGTCCTCTGGAGTCTGGAGTGGACCGCTAAGTCTCTCAACTAACTTCCTCGCCTTTTCATTGGTGCGTAGAGGATGCGCTCCCATCTGATTGGAGGGAAGTTTTTCCTCTAGCTCCCACACCCCCGCCCCGCAGATATTCGTGGTCCTGTGGTACTGTGTGATTATTCCAGTTGTTTTTACAACCCGTCAGCAACTAAAGAGACCTAGAGCTGCTGCCTCTGATACTCCGATTAATGTAGCGACTGATGCGCGTCTAACCGTTTGACTCTCCCTTCTTTACATCGAGGCGAGTAAGAAAGCGCAGAAATCAACAGCAGGGCCACATTTGCGCAAAGCACCGAGAGATCAGGTGGAGAATTGAAAGTTTTAGGACTTTATTAATTGAAAAAAAGAGGTAAAATGTCGGGCGGACTAGAAATCATTGGGCTGGCCCTGTGCGTGCTCGGTTCGCTCCTGGTGATGGTTGCGTGCGGGCTGCCCATGTGGAAGGTGACGGCATTCATTGAGGCCAACATCGTGGTGGCTCAGACAATCTGGGACGGTCTGTGGATGTCGTGCGTGGTGCAGAGCACGGGCCAGATGCAGTGCAAGGTGCACGACTCGGTCCTCGCGCTCACCCACGACCTGCAAGCGGCCCGAGCGCTCACCATCATCTCCTCTGTGATGGGCGTGCTGGGGCTGATGGTGACCATCGCCGGGGCGCAGTGCACCAACTGCATCCGCGCGGAAAACCTCAAAGCCCGGGTGGTGAACGCCGGAGGGGTCATCTACATCATCAGCGCCCTGTTCTTCCTCGTTCCTCTGTGCTGGATGGCCCACAACATCATCTCGGACTTCTACAATCCACAGGTGCCCGCGTCCAAGAAGAGGGAGATAGGCGCCGCGCTCTACATCGGCTGGGCGGCCACGGCGCTGCTGCTGATGGGGGGCGCGCTGCTCCTCTGCTCTTGTCCCTCGAACGGGAACTCTGGATACTCAGTAAAATATGCGCCGACTAAACGATCAGCCACACAGAACGGGGAATACGACAAGAGGAATTATGTGTAGCTTCGGTCCCCGCCGCCATGTTATAGGACAGTTAGCCGGTGCGTAAAAGTATCCTGCAGCCTTTGAAAAACTTTCTGATGGACGTATTTTTGCACCTGCATTTTAAAAGAATTTGAACAATTGAATCAATGGGAAGCACCTGCCATTTTTTACACTGGCCTTCCAACACTTGGAACACCATTTTGCAGATCCTTTTTGTATACAGACAATAAACTGCATGTTTTGGAGATGGAAAGACTCAAGCGGTAGCTCGTGACAAAAAGGAATATCTTTGTTATAGGTACCTGCTATTTTTCCACTTTTTTTTGTAGCCTATTTTTTCTATAAGCGCTCGAAATTATTAGTAGGCCTAGGCCTATTTTGAATTGTTTACTGTAACTATACCGTATTTTGTTTTGTTTTTAGAGAGTCTTGCCATCGCATATATCCATTGCTCTTTCAAGCATATACAGGTATGTGCCATCTTAGCACACGTTTGTACAGTTACTCTCAGAATGATTGCACTCCCAAACATTCAAAGACTATTTTTGGCCAGTGGATTTACGCCGACATGAAGAGACTCGTACATTGTATAAGCAATGAAAAGAAGAACGTATATGCATATTAAAGCCAAAATAAAACTCAGACAGCATTGTGTATAGTGCGTAACTTCGGGTAATAGCATTGACTGTAATATTTGAAATCTTGACACCCGAAGAGCCTGGGGCTGGAACCTGTTGTTTTCCAGCATCAACTGTTCCTTTTCTCATCTAGCAACTGCAGTGCAAAGTTTTTGCAACATTGTTGCTGTGCTGGGTGTATTTCTATTTCTTTTCATTCATTGTAGGAATAAACGCTGTTTTCCGTTGGTTTGTGGATATCTGTTGTAATGAATCATTATTCATGTATTTGACGATGCAATATTCTCTTTTTATGAAGATTAAACTGACTATATTGTCTCAAACTAAAATCAAGCCTATTATTACATTACACAATGTGTTTGATAACCGACAGAGGCAGGGAACCAGCTTTGATGACCTACAGCAGTGGTTCCTAACGTTTTAGCTCGCCTCGTGACCCAAAACAGAAATTAAACGTTTGCCCGGGACCCAAACTAGTGAACAACAGCAGATCTACAAGCTCACACTACCTCAGTGTTGTGAGCTTGTAGATCGGCTATTTTCACCACTTCTAATACACTAATTTATGACATGTCTTAACTTTTTTCTTTGATTTAAATTTTGGGAACGTTTTTTTATAGCCTAGCCTACTTAATAAACAAAATGTAGAAAGCAAAAAACAGTAACCCTTAAAAATCTGTCCGCGACCCACAAATGGGTCCCGACCCAGTGCTTGAGAACCAGTGGCCCTACAGTGACATTATGGTGGTGGTGCGTAGGCTATTTGCGTAATGTAGGTTCCCACCGTGGACCCATGAACCCCCATGGCGGGAGCAAGTATTTTCGTTAGCTATAGAAATCCAGATGACAATGCCCATTCAGCGAGAGTGCCGAGTGGGGCTCTGCTGCTCAACTCACAATACTCCACTGCCCCACCCCCCCTTTCAGACCAGCTCCCCCCCACAGTACGCGGTCATGAAAGCCGTTCAAATTAGAGCTATGGCGAATGTGCGTCTTGTCGTCTTCCCGCAAGTCATTTTATTCAGTCATCCTCACAATCCCATCTCCCGCCTTTAGATGCTGCTGTGATGAAGAATAGTGTTGAGCCAATCAGACTCAGAGCATCAAGGCTGATAAATAATTGTAGCCTTATAAAAAAAAAACGTCTTCAGACATTGCATTGCCCTCTTATTTAGGCCTAAAGCTGGAATTCCAGGGTTTTTAATAGGCTACTTTCACTTATACTTAAGACTAAGAGTATTACAACTTAACAAAATATGCTGTTCAGAATGTTAGCCTATTGGCCTATATGCTGTCAGGTGTAGCTCTGATGTTGAGCTTATTCATGTTTAAGCATATAGTAAATAAATAAGTAAAAATAAATAAGTAACATATTTAGCATAAAGACTCACTTTCCAGGTAGAGTGTAGATAGTTGTTTACTTGATTGTGGGCTAGATAATGCCATGGGCATTATCTAGGTCATTAGTAGGTTACTAACTAGAGATTATTGTGCACTGTACACAGTAAGCAGTACTGTACTGTATACTCATTCATATTTTGGGTTCTCAATGGAGTTTTTGAGCCATAAAAGCCTGGGTATACAGATGGAGTGACTACGCACTCCAAACCTAGCCTGGGGCCAGCCTAGATACTAATGCATCTAGCTAACTAACTGCAGTATCTACCTTGTTTTAACATGGCTGGGATGTCTAGCTCAGCTAGGCTACTCCAAACCAGCCTCTGGCTAGTGGCTACTGGCTAGTCTGGAGTGGATGGATGGTGTCAGGGAGCTGTTTTTGTGGGATTGTTAGTTCCAGTCCTGTAGTCATCACACAGAGGGTGACGAAGCTCGGGGTGTGGGGGTATAAGCAGAGGGTGTGTAGTGCATATTTGTAGGGCGTTAAGTGTGTGTGTGTGTGTGTGTGTGTGTGTGTGTGTGTGTGTGTGTGTGTGTGTGTGTGTGTGTGTGTGTGTGTGTGTGTGTGTGTGTGTGTGTGTGTGTGTGTGTGTGTGTTTTGAGGGGTTGGGGGTGCACCTTTAAAAAGACCCTCATTCCAAAAGAGAAGAAAGGCAAACAGGGCCGGCAACGTCACTCAATAGACATGTCTCCATAGTTACCAACCAGAACCTGCAGTTGCCTGGCTACAGGGCCCTATAATGTGGTGGTATGGATGAGTCTAATAAAAGGCCTGGCCTGCAGACATTCCAGCAAGTATGGACACACACACACACACACACACACACACACACACACACACACACACACACACACACACACACACACACACACACACACACACACACACACACACACACACACACACACACACACACACACACACACACACACACACACACACACACACAGTCTAGATAGACGGTGAAGAAGGGATTTGCTAAAAGCCTGTGATTTACCAAGCATTGCTAGAGGAAGCGCTGTGACAGCAGAAGCTTTACTTTCATCATACAGCAAAAGAATGTAATGGTGATGTTGTTGAATAGCACAAAACCGGACTCCTCAGTTCACTGTGCTCCCAGCAGCAGTTTGGTTTGAACTGACACACTTGACCTGGCTCAATCAAGGGAGCGCAGACATAGTTGGTCAGGCTTTGGTCAGGTTGTATACCAATTTCAGATCTGTGGAAAAGGCTAGGTCAGTATATACACCAATTCTGCGCAGTCTGGGTGTGTGTGTGTCTGTGTGTGTGTGTGTGTGTGGGGGGGGGGGGGGGGGGGGGGGGGGGTTGGACTCAGTTGTTGTTTCTCATGACGTGAACTTTGAACCCTAAATCTGGCCTCAGGGCAACCAAGTCGGAAGTCAATTCCCTCGACTGACCATCACGCATGATCTCATGATCCCCCCAGCATTGTGTTGGTGGAGTCAGATAAAGTACATAGCTAATTTGTTAGTCAGGAACTGTCTGATTCAGCTTACGCCTTATGACTCAGCCCAAGCAGGTGCTTGGTCTCTCTTCTCCTCACAGCTGGATGCCGTTTACTCTGATGGATGGTCAAGCCAGCATTCAGGTCATTAAATTAAAAGAACAATGGTTTTGTTTTAATTGAGCTAATGACCAGCCGGAATGGCAGCTTTTGACAGTTTTTCTGTACCTAAAAAAGGGATCAGGAGAGAACCTGAAAGCAAAGCATTCATTAGAGAAAATAGACAACAAATTGGTTTAGACGTTCATCAGGAAAAAAACAGATCTGTTCTCGTTAAAATTTTGCGATAATCCCCCTACACAGTGACTCAGAGAGGTCTGTCACAGTCCAGTAGCATGGCTGGTTTCCTGTGCACTGGACAGCGGAACAGGAAACAGGAAGGAACATGTGGGGTGTGAGGGGGGGGGGGGGGAATGGGCCTTTAACATGAATACTACATGAAACCAGCTTCATGGTTGAGTTGAAGCATACACACAGATACAAGGAAACACATAATTTCAACCCATCTCATAACCCCTAACGCAGTCAGGGAAAGAAATGTGTGTAACACAAGACAGCTGGAAGGAGTACAAACACATGTAAGGAAAATAATTTGATTCACTGCTAACAGTTAAATCAAATTACAAATCTAAACAAAAGAGGCAAAAAGTAGTAGCCAAAGCCAAAACAATAAACCAAACACCACACTGCCTAAGACATAAACTAATCTATACCAGCTGGTCAAACAAAAATACAATTCTAGTATCTCCAACTAACTCAAAACACGCAAAAAAGGGGCACACAGCAATATGAGGACACTCCTACCAAGAACGTATGTGTACGACTATGTGTTAGTGACTAAATGACAAAAGCAAAAAGTTCTTCTAGATTGGACCTTCACTCAGGCATATACCGTACGTATAGTCGTATACTGTACCACAGGTATAGGTAAAGACACAAACACAACCTGCAACCCTATAGGGACATAACGTAACACATCTGTACACTAGACACAGACATACTATGCATACCTGTATGCACCTCATCCACGCACGCATGCATCTTTCACTCATGAGCATATAGATGCCCACATACAGACACACACAAACAGACTCAGGCATTCCTACATTTTTACATAACGTGTACGTGTACGTCTATTTATCATAGCTCAGCCAAATAAAGACTTTTGAGTACAACATACTGTACAATCTTCAAAAGTCTTTACGATGTTTGGTCTTGCTTGATCTGCCAACAAAGTTTTACACCACTATTATGTATCCACCCAAGACCCTTGGCATCAGATGAACTTCTCCAAGAGATAGTGATGAGTGTGTCTAGAGTAGAGTGTACCTCAAATGAAATATGATAGAGAGATGTTGAAATCGGGAGTATTGACACCTTTTGTACCTGTCAGAATCAGGTGGTGCTGTCATATATCATCAAAATAAGGTGTTTTGAATCTTTAGTTTAGATGCATGCACACGAAGAGCATGACCACACACATAAGCGCACGCACGCACACACACGCACGCACACACACGCGCACGCACACACACACACACACACACACACACACACACACACACACACACACACACACACACACACACACACACACCACACCACACCACACCACAGACACCACACCACACCACACCACACCACACCACACCACACCACACCACACCACACACACACACCACACACCACACACCACACACCACACACCACACACACACACACACACACACACACACACACACACACACACACACACAGTCTATGGCAGTCAGACCAGACAAAACCCTGAGTGACGGCCCTCTGCTGAGATGGAGAGGACTTGCATTATGAGGAATGTCTGGGGGAGCTCAAAAGACATTTCTGATTAACCATGGTTGGCATAAAGTATCTGGTGTCAACCAGTCTGTTCAACTGAGACAAGAAGCCCCCTCTGAGTCAGCACCACCCCTACCCTGACACAGATGTGATCATGTATATAAGCAATTAAAGTAAGCCTTGCTGAGCCATGATTCTGTAGCGTGATGCAGCTTGATGTACAAGTACACCCCCTGGACATGACACTAGTATGTTGCAGGGACTTAGACCCAATCCAACCCTTGATGCTGACTGAGTGCCAAGCAGGAGGCACTGGGTCCCATTTTTCAGAGTGTTTGGTATGACCCAACCGGGGTTCGAACCCCGTCTTCCCCATCTCAGGGCAGACACTCTAACCACAAGGCCACTGAGCTGGTTGATAACCTATACTCCACTAAGTATTGAATCTGTTTACATTTGCAATCAGCTCAAGGACTTTGGCAAATGCAGGTGGGTGTTTTAGCATTAGATGCTAGTACTTAGATAGGATATGGCAATCAGTGGCTGAGTAAACAAACAAATCATGAGCTGTAATAAGCGCATTGTTTGGATACTAATTGTGTCTTGCAGGAAACCCTTGTCGTTGCTATTCTGAGGACTGTTGAGTGTTTGCTCTCATGATAATTCTTCACAACAGCCAATGGTTTCCCATGCATGTTCCTTTCAAAAAAGTTGAATATACACCTCCTAAACTGTTCAATTCTTAACCTCTGCGTGTTCTCTACTACTGCCCCCTTTGATCTCTAGGGATGAGACTTCAGTATATTTCGAAGAATGAAAGTTGTAACCATCCTGCATGGTGCATGTCTTCTACTCAAAGGAGAGTGCCTGCATGACTGACCTGCCTAGAATGAGAGAAAAGACTACCTCATACCAGAGAGTTAAATGTTTAGATAGACATTATATTGAGATCTCCTGTTAGATTTTATTCATTGGTATCTGAGCGCAAACCTTCAAATCGGGATGACATGTTGGTATGTGTTTTCACAGTTCAACACAAGATGTAGCAACTCTGGTCCTCTGGTCGACTGTCCACAAATGTGGAGAATAATATACTGTACTGTTCTGATTCTGATTACCATAACGATGATGATTTCTTTTTTACATATATATTATGTGAATTTAATTTCATCCCTGTCCATGATGGCATCTAGAAACATGACTGAAAATGCATGTCTGTTGACTAGTCTGCTAAATGTGGTAAAATGGTATTTGTTTTTTGCTGTCTACTATAAAATTCGATATTTTGTAGCTGCGTAATAAGTATCTATTCTGTAAAAGGCATGAACATTACAGGCTTACAACAGAACAGACCTCCTTGCATTCATACACACTAGTATCTAATGTAATGCGGAGATTTCCATTCCAAAATTAATTTGAATAAACAACTGATAAAGAGAAATGAGTATTGTAGGCTTTCATGGTATAGTTGCTCATTTATGTATTACCCTTGTGGTACTTGTACTGTAACTGATGCTTATAGTATCCTGTTTGTTTCACACTTCCGCTACCTTTTGAGTAAACATCCTTAGTGACACCTTGCTTCTAGTTCATTCATTTCCTGAAAGAGTTTAGCTAGCAGGATAGATGGGTACAACAATAAATGTAACCATATGGAAAAAACAAGACTTTACTCGTTCTATCTCAATTAGGAAGTTCCAAACATTAGAACCATGATTGGAACTTTCTCATTGAGATAGAACGAGAACCTCTGCATTCCATTCTTACGATGGGAGTCAACGCCTGTGTCGTTACTCTCATACTAGATCACACTGATACTTTTATAGACTGGATACTGCTCATATCAATTGTTTTCCCTCCGGGTTCAGTGATAGGTCTACCTTTTATCTAAAACTAAACACCAATTCCAGGTTGCACAATTCTGTTCTGGGGACTTTTGTGAAATAAATCTCTGTCAACGTCATGCAAAAAAAATGTTCGCATGCAATGCAACATTAGGCTCTTTTGCTTGAGTGCACTTCAAGACAATGCATAACAGTGGAGAGCAATACAGACAATGACACCCCAATTGTGAAAGGTTAAAGAGGCTAAGGGTCATCGAGGTTAGGGATCATTAAGGACATCTGGGACCCCTGAAGTTGACAACAGTTTTAATGGTAATGGTTTTGAAGTTACTGGTAATGGTTTGAAGTAGGGAGTCCACACCAATGAGGATAAGGGTCTACTATTTTGTGTTCCTGACATAAACCATATTTGGGGACAAATATTAGACATTAATTCCGTTGATTGAGGTCATATTGTGTACAAAACTGAGGATGTGTGAGATTTGGATTGAATAAGTCTGTGCAATTTCCCTAGAATGTGTGTGTGTGTGTGTGTGTGTGTGTGTGTGTGTGTGTGTGTGTGTGTGTGTGTGTGTGTGTGTGTTTGACTCACCACACTGACCGCATGACTATGAAACAGGCCGCAGGCAAAGGGAGTCAGCTGTGGTCTTTTGTCTCTGGCCGTCCAGTATAGCTAATCCCATTTGGAATCTGAGATTGTTAGAGACAGAACTACAACGGGGGTTACAACCAAATGGCTTTAGAAGCAGGGAGAGAAAGAGGGATATTGAGCAACGGTGTGACTGTGTGTTAATACCTCACACAAACTGGTCTGCACCAGAAGTGACTACAAAACCTCACAGACTTACAGGAATTTCTACATGTGAGCATCATGTGAGTTTGAGAGAGCACAGGTACATTGACCATGCGCAGTCCTGCAAGCCTTGTGTGAAATTATCTTAAAATTACAAAAACAGAGCCACAAACGAAGACACATCTTCAATCTCACACAAAACAATCAGGTACATAAAACAGTTTCAAGCTAACGTCTTCCTCATGCATTATTGAAGGGCAGAATACAGTTCCCATGTACAGTACATGTAGTGAATTCAATGAGGGGTGTGTGGTAACCTGTACTAGAAACTAGCCTGGGTGAGGAGGAGGAATACTGTCAGTGTGCATGGGTTTTCAACAGTATGCATGTACTGTAGGTTGTTGCCACATTCAATAAATCTGTACATTTACTTTCCTGGGGAATTCCTGTTTATCAGTGCAAAACCTGTGCAGCCACATGAAATGTTGTATGGCTATCTCATTAGTCATATATGATATATTTACACATACACAAAATCTGTCCTCTGAACTTTACCCATCCTAGAAGTATAGGTTGGTTGTATCGCTCTGGGAGCATTTGGGGGTTAAGTGCTTTGCTCAGGAACAACACATTGTTGAGGCCTGGAATCGAAACCTGGGATATTTAGCTAAAGAGGCGGGCTCTCTAACCATTCAGATCTGGCCGGAATCGACATGTTTAAATGTACAGTAGCGGGCTAACATCTCCTGAGGCTGGTAGGAGAATAGTGTTGTGATCTGTAAAGATGGATGTAACATTACGTTCTGGTGTCTTGAGTAGGTCTAGGAAGTTGACCCTCGGTTGGCTACACTCAATAGTAGGAGTGTGTAAAAGTTTCTAAAGTATCAACTATGAATCTTGGCCAAATCACAACATGGGGCAGGAAGGTGTTCATGTCAGGATTATTTATGACACTAGACTAGACTCAAATTCCCCAACATATTTTCAAACTGAAATAAGTGATTAGTCAGATTTAGTTCAGCCAATTGTAGAAAAAATTTATTAAATGTGTTAGAGAGCATTTCCTTTCACCATATGCCTGTGCTGTGGTCACAAAGAATAGGCCCTTGGAGAGTAATCAGAGCTGAGATGGTGAAAGACTCTTAAAAAGAGAAAGATTGATAGCCAGTGCGTGAGGTTTTGCCTCTGGAGTGGGTCACACCAACTGTTTTTTTTTATTCTCACTTGTTTACACCTGCTCCAGAAAAGTTGTAAGATTTACATACCTGGTAATCCTACAGTATTTTAGATTATATTAGATTATTAGATTATATTTGGATGATTTGGGATAGCTCTGCAAAATAATAATAATAATAATAAAAAGGTCTAGATTCTAGACCTTTTCTGGACTCTAGAGCAGGGGTCTTCAACAGGGGGTCCGGGACCCCTAGGGGGTCCTCAGAGTTACTAAAGGGGGAAACCTTTTTCCTCCAATTAACCACTTGAACCCTAGTGTCCATATTCTGAAAATCTTCGCCAAAAATAGCAGATCTACAAGCTCACAACGCCTTGCGCTGCGAGGCGTTGTGAACTTGTAGATCGGCTATTTTTGGCAAAGAGGTTTGGTGTAGAGGGGAAAAAGAGCAGACTAAGTACAGAGTGAAAGGTCAAGTTTATTAAGTATTGACGGTTCAAGTGGTTAAATATCTGAAAACACAAATTGACATGAATCCAAAATACACTGATGATTGTGCTGTCAAACGATTAAAATCTATGGAATCTGTTAACAAGTTGTGGGGGTCCCTGCTTAATCTCTCTCTCAACTAAGGGGTCCTTGGCCTGAAACATTGAAGACCCCTGCTCTAGAACATCTACTCATCTACAATAGGCTACAAACACAACAACAGACTGTACGATAGGCCTACATCCATTTCGGAACAATACAATACATTTCAGGCTGGTGTTTACGGGTGTATAGCAAAACAAACATCAAACTTTGAGCAAGACAACAAACTTTGAGCTGTTTGTGCCAGGATGTCGGTCGGATATTGTAGCCGCGCTTCAGTTTACTTAAGTCCAGACATTTTTTTACGTGTTTTCCCATTGGTTTTAGACCGGACAAAGCCAGATGTCAAGCATTACAGATGCTACAGGGTTGTGGAAGGAGAACCTGGCCACAGCGGGACACCTGATATGAGATGATGAATTGGGAATTGGCAAATCAGCTCATATAGGGGTGACGTAGGCCTAATTTGTACAAGGAGTAATTGTGGAAGGGGCTTGAGGCTGAAGATTATGTTGGGCAAGAGATGACTAAAAGCAAAAACTAAAAACTAAACAACTACTAGTATGTTGATTCACAACAACTCCCAAAGAGGAACGCTTAAAAGAATTCACAAGGCATTTCAAATACTGCAAATGCACTGCCTAGCCCTAGCGGACACCCACCCCCAAGTCACCAAGATCCACATACACCACTCCCACCACAAAAGCACCATTAGACTCTCCAAAGCAGATTACCCCCTTCAGAGTAAAAAGGCAACATGACTGGGAGAGTGTGGGGCCTTTTAAGTCCTGTATTATGCATCTATGCACACATAAGTGCACGACCCGCTCCTGTCAGTGAGGGTATGTTTGCCTGTGTGCGTGTGGGGCCTTGTGCGTGCCACATTCCCCAGATGCAGAGCAGCGGAATGGCCGGTGGTCCCACTTTGCCAAAGGTGGGAGAGAGTGGGGGATGGATTGCAGATTGATTGAAGGGTGAGGCGAAAAGACAGTGATGGCAAAAACAGGTGGATTTATGCTTTTGTTAAAATAAGTGTTAGCTCTATAATCCAATAGCAATCATTGGTAAGCAACCTATTTTTTTATTAGATGTATTGCCAGATCTTGTTAGGTTTTATTCTATGCCTGTATTACTTGGTTTTCACTGTTTTCATCCTCCTCTTCCTTCTAGTAATCAGGAAAGATTTTTTCAGGTTGGGATACCAATTTGATCCAGTCAGGAGAGAGAACTCACACAGGATACAAGATAATCAAGTGAAATAGAAAATGATAAAGCATTTTTAAATTGGAAATGGAACACTCAAATTGAAGCGGATAAATTATCTTTGTGGGGTTTCTTTTAACTTTTTATTAAACCGAAGGTGGCGATGTGGATAAGCCATCAACAGCACAAACGTAAAAGGTAGGCTACTGCACTTGTAACCACCTGGATTCAGTCCCAAATGAAGACAAGTGTGAGTAGTAGATAAAAGGCAGTCTAGAAAGCAGATCCCAGAGGTTATAGGGGCGTGACATGAATGTGACGGCACTGCAGTCAGAGTCAGTCAGTTAATTGCCAGTACTGTATATACCTCAGATGTTCTTTAGTAGATCCAGCCTGTCTGTCCTGGACCTGTCACAGCATGAGTTCCAGTGTGTGTAGAGAGAGTGTTATCTGATGGTCATCCCGTGGTAATGATGATGCTGAGAAAATAAGCAGCCTTGCTGTAATTGATACACGGCAGTGTTTGTTTCTGTACTGTACATATGCACACATACAGTAATTTGGTAGATCTGGTGCTCCATAAACTAACATCGTGCTGTTTCTCACAGTATGGATAAGATCGTCCTGTTTATAACCAGTACAATCCTGCAATGTGAGCGGCTTCCAAACAGTCTACCCAGGGGAAGTGTGGAGTCACACACATTTCATACACAAAGCAATTACATGATGTTTGACGCACGCACCCACACACTGGTGACAATAACACACATCCCAATTAGCTCACTGCTTCTGCACGATGCGGTTTCTGGCACTGTTGGGGACCACGTCCAGCCTTTCCTGTGAAACAACCCAAACACCCTCTGCTACGAGGTTCATGACCTAATCCTGATCCAAGAGTGATAAGGAGCTTAATCGCCCCACTGAGAGGGGACTGGACCCCACCCTTCCAAGTCATGCAATAGACCCTGATCAAATCACCATCAGGAAGCCTGGCCTATATTTCCCCATGTGGGCCAAGGTCACTGGCCTCATCACCTTTGCTCTATATTTGTCGTGTGAGCTTGTTGGAAGATGTTATGCTCATCAAACTTTAGATATCTGATGTTATCCAATGGGTAATCTTTGAGGTCCTGAAAGCACTTCAGACAATTATAATGCAACTTAAAAATATTGGCGTTTGATAACTGTACTTGCATTCATTTGTTATAATCAGAGACTGTTAATATATACGTTTGTCAAGGTTATATTTGTCTATTAATTGTTGTAAAGTAAGCAGGATATAGGCTACTTAAAAATGTAATAATGCAGATGTGTGATCACTTTGACCCAATTCATACTTAAAACTACCAAAGATGATTCGGGTTGTATTTTATCATCTCACAAACACCTAACAATATCCATAATATGATAAAGATAATAAAAGCAATTCAATGTGCTGTTAAAATGATTTATTAAACATGTAAAGGGTATGACACAACCATCACTTAAAATGAAAAGAAAAAGGCATCACTGTATTTACGAAAGTTTAAAACACTAAATTTACATCACTGTACAATATACACATAAATCTGATAAGAAAAAAAAAAGATTAATACCATACGCAGGATAAAGAATACAATATATTCACACATTTCATAAAAATAAAACCACGCACAAATACAGAATATAGTCCAATTTATCAGGCTCAGATACTGAATAATGGTGTTTTCTACCTCTAAGAGTGATTGCAAATCACACTTCTGATGTTGTAAGGTACAATTCAGCAGCACTTTCGGAGGCCTGCCCTTGTTCCACTGAGCGTGACAAATCCTCATGACAGGAGGGTGATCAGTGCATCCAGAAACTTGGTCCTGTCCTCCATCTTCAGTTCAATTACTGAAGAAGAAAATGGGTCAGAAAAAGAAAAGTGTATGACTAAAAGGATTGGTCATGTCAGTGGCATGTGGGCCATACCATGTTAAGGTTTTAGAAGAGACTTATTACAGTAATAAGACATCATTGGGAGAGGTTTATGCAAGCAGTTTTTGAAATACAGTACAATACTATTCATTTGAAATCATTTACTGTGATATTCAGACTGAGAGGCAGCCTGGGGTAAATCTGTTATATTCAACATATTAATCCACATTGAGGCTTTCTGAAGTACATTGTACATTTAAAACAAGAAAATCGAATTGAAATCATTGCCATAATTAGGAAAACTGGCAGCTATAGATTTTGGACGAAAATATTACAACAGCATAATGCACTATCGATTATACACTTTGTGGTGTGAACTGTGAAAGATATCCTATGGTCACAATTACTCATTAATACTCAGTAGTGTCTGATTGTTTCAGAGGTCTGACTGAAGTTTAAATGAATTCAATTCAGGGCTGCCACCTAGAGGCCAATGTGAAGAAAATCAATGCATTGAACATGGACCAGATTGAAAACAAGCCCCCACACACAGCCCCCCACACTACCCAGGGCTCAATCAAACCTGTCAATAAAGTATTCAGTCAGTCAATCAACCAATGCAACATTATGGCATTTATCCATTTGCTTACCTGATGTATCAAAGTGGTCATGGAGTGTTCTGGAGCTGGTGCTCTCTGCAGCTTTCTCAAAAGCCCGGCCAAAAAAACTAGTGAAAGAGAAAAATTTCAGAGTCATCAAATGCATATGAAATAGATGCACGAATGTAAACAACAAACGCAATCTGCATAAATATCATGTACAAAAAAAATTATTAATAATAATAATAGAGGGGAAAAAATAATAATAATAAAGAAATAAAGAAATAAAAATAATAATCCCTGATTTACTAACCCAACAAGCATACAATACATCAGGGGTCTTCAACAGGGGGTCCGGGACCCCTAGGGGGTCCTCAGAGTTACTACAGGGGGTCCTCCAAATCTTTGAGTGATAGAAAGATTTCTTTCCCTTTTTTATATCAACCAACTAGCGTCCATTTTCGGAGCACTTTAGCAGAGGGTAAAATGAGCAGACTAAGTACAGAGTGAAAGGTCAAGTTTATTAAGTATTTCAGGTTCAAGTGGTTAAATATCAGAAAACACAAATTGACATGAATCCAAAATACACTGATGATTGTGCTGTCAAACGATGAAACTAAATGGAATCTATGAACAGGTTGTGGGGTCCCTGCTTCATCGCTCTCTCAACTAAGGGGTCCTTGGCCTGAAAACGTTGAAGACCCCTGCAATACATAGTGGGGTGGGGGGGAATCTACTTCCATGTATCTGAATTTTCAATCATAAAAGGACACCGGTGATCTGATTTATTGATGTCATGCAGCTCTACTCAGAGGGCCCTTACTTTTTCTTGTCAGAGGTCTCAGACTCTGGAGGGATGCCCAAAATGATGACAGTGCCCTTCTCCACATCCAGGGGAGCAGCCATGATCAGGGGCAGCAGCCTACAGCGCTTGTTCCTCGTCTGATTGAGAAGAGGAAGACATGGAGACGTTAACACATGAGTTCACCGCACACAAGCAGAGCTTCCTCTATGTTTGGACGGCGACGTGCCTCGAGGAACTCACAGAACGGACAAAGGCTTTCAGGAGGTACTTGCAGAGCAGAGTTAAGGCCATGGGTTTGGAAAACAGCTTCACATCGGGGGTGCCCTAATGTATACATATAATGGAGGAAAGGATTAGAGTTTGCAGAGGATGCAGAAGCCACAAGATACACATATACAATTGTTATGCAGACGTGCACCAACCTCCATGAGGTAGCAGTAGAGGAAAGGTCCCTGGGACACAATGAGATTGGTACAAATGCAGCTGGCCACCGTCTGTTGGATGGCCATCAGCTTCTTTTTGGCTAAGTTGATGCCCAAGTGTAACCGCTCCAGGTTACTCCTGCATGGGCGAGACAGGGAGAAAACCATTTACCATCTACTAAACCAGTAAGACTCCCTAATCGGGAGATAAGCGACCGTTGGTCGCTTATCTCCACAAATAGGCCAAAAGTTTGTTTTACCAATTATCAAGACATACGGGCAGTTGACAGTTTGCCATGGTTACTCATTGAAGTTGAATCTCCATATATATGGAGATAACCTACGCATCACACTAAGTCTGACCTCACCAGCCCATATTTGGGCATGAGCAACTTATGTCTCCATATATGGAGATATGATGACATCACACAGTCCTCAGCCGATGATGTGGCGTGATGTCATACAATACACAAACGAGCCCTACAGTATAAAGGGGCAATTCTTGCCAGGAAAGAAGCATTTCTTCGACTCAGACCTTATCGCCAGGGTTGGCTTATAGCAGCTGTCGGTAGGACCATATATGGATTCTGTTAGTGTGGATCTCCTAACAGGGCATCATCTGGGATACAATCCCTTTTATGCCCATATATGGAGATCCCTAACATAATCCCTTTCATGCCCATATATGGAGATCCCTAACAGAATCCCTTTTATGCCCATATATGGAGATCCCTAATAGCATCCCTTTTATGCCCATATATGGAGATCACTAACAGCTAACAGAATCCCTTTTATGCCCATATATGGAGATCCCTAACAGAATCCCTTTTATGCCCATATATGGAGATCCCTAACAGAATCCCTTTTATGCCCATATATGGAGATCCCTAACAGAATCCCTTTTATGCCCATATATGGAGATCCCTAACAGAATCCCTTTTATGCCCAGTTGGTTGCTAGGGTAAAAAAACATGGTTGCTATGGTAAACAGTTGGTTGCTAGGGTAAACAGTTGGTTGCTAGGGTAAAACCACGGTTGCTAAGGTGGTTGCTAACGTACACTAACAGACCAGCAACAACAGACTGTTGCCACAGCAACGTACACAAAGGTTTGTGTACACATGTGGTGTGATGTCATACTGAAGATATATGACATCACACCGTACACAAACAAAGGTGTGACGTGTGACGGACGGCCGGTGGAGGTTTTCATAGTAAACTGCTCCCTGACGGTCGCAATAAATTACACTGAACGTTTTTTTGAGTTCAGTTTTAAATATGAATTGCAGTCAAGGAGAGCAATGCATCAATCCTGCCGATATATGTCCTGTGTTCCTGTGAAATATACCTGGAAAGGCAGTCGAGAGCCTTTATGAAGTTGTCGCTGGCACCCTCATCTTTCTCCGTGTTCTCGAGCAAGGCAGTGGCAGCATGCACAACATCACTGGCCAGGAAACGGTTCTTAAATCCGAAGTGAACACCAAACGTCTGGATACGGATGTCCTTCATACTGGTGTGTGGGTGTGACACAGACAATGGGAATTGCAACTTCCACTAGAAGTGTGTGTATATTACACACCCACACACACTAATATAAATACTGTAAATGTATTATTCTAGAGAAAGTAGTTTGTTTAACTGTCATTCCTGTTGTGAATTTATCTAGGACATACCCATATTTATTGGAAGACTCCTCTATAACATCCCTTAGGTTCTCTTTGATTGACATGTCCATGGAGTTGAATTTCTGACGGACTTGCTTCAATGGCAAACTGAAAAGAAAGTACACAAAACATCCAAGTGCTAGTGAGAAACACAGCATAATATTGTCCCAACATCTATTCCAGCAGGTCAGGTTATTTAATTCAGGTTTCGTGGCAGAGATGGCAATATTCAAATGTCACTTTACCGACGACTCCTAGTCCTGCTCCATAAACATTGAATCCTAAAATCGTGTGATTACAACCTGCTGATGACTGAAACATTTGTTTTTTGCAGTACCATGTAATAATACCAATCCTTTTTAGCTGAATCCTCATCATGTGTATGCTCATTCTTAGGACTCACCCCATGTCTGCTAGGAACTCCTGGAGTTTCTTCTGTCCATTCAGAGACCACAGTTTGAAGTTGCAGGACGTGTAGCAAGAGTTACAAATACTCTCATAAAGAGACCAGTGCTGGTAGAGTGTCAGACGAAGACTGGGGTGCCACAGTTAAGGAGAAACGCCAAAGAGAGGGAGAGAGGACGCAACCACAAATATACAAGGTACCAATGCCAATCATTCCTATCATAGGTAGTGAACAAAGTGTTGTTGGTGCAGGGGAAAATGTTGCCATGCTAGTATCCAGGATACTCGTATTCAAAAGAGATCCTCATGCAGTCGATGGAGAGGGAGTTCTCTTCGTCCTCGTTCCTGTGGTTGTGACGGGAGACGTGGCGCTGCAGGGTGGCGATGTCTGTCACATACTTCATGCTGACAGAGATGAGGACAAAACATTGGTATTATAGTAAGATTATTTATCATATTGGCTACAAGTGTGTGACTACTTTCCTCCAAACTATAACATATGAAAATGATATTGCTACGACAAGATGACAGAGAATGTAGTAACATCACGCTCTAACAGTTAGTATAATTCTTTTTAGTTCTGTATGTGACTACATAGAAATGGTCAACATATTCTTACTTTGTGATTTTATCATGAACCCACTGGTCTGTCAGGCCAATGATAGCCCACCTGCAAAACATCAAAACAGTACATGCACAATTAAGAAAATGTCTCAAATATAGTTGAGATTTTTGTATGCTTCTTATGCCAGAAAAGCCACATTTACAGCAATAGCTTACCACAGCATATCCTTGGTATCTTTAGTCAACACCCAGGCCAGCTCAAATATCACCATTGCAGCCTGACAAGAGGAAAAACATTTGTTTTCTTAGGCACATTAGGCTAAAATAAAGCTAATATAAAGGGTGAACATTAATTAATATACTCACAGAGGTACCGTGGTATTCATACTGTTCGTAGTCGAACAAGATCTCACGTCTGTGAAATGAGCGCAATTTTAGCATTAACGTCTGCACTGTACTTTATCAACATTCGTCACCGCCTAAGAGAATACTTTACCTGCGTGCCTCCCATTCTCTCCTCGCCCGCTGCCTTTCAATCCTCCTTTCCACAGCTCCCTACAATGACATGATGGCAAACGATAGAGTCGCTGGTTAGCATCAGCACAATCACAGCAGAGCAGGGTTTTGCAAGCGTGAATATAAAACAGGGTTCCCACACATCTTTACCAATTAATTTCCAAAACCTTTCCAGAATATTTAACCCTATTTCCAGGACTATATAACAATAATTCAGCTCAATAAAGAGTTGCTTACTGCTATGCGCAATGCCCAAAGACAGGTAGTGTATGGCAGTGGTTCTCAACCTTTTCTGGTCGTGACCCCCAAAATAATCATATTTGAACTGGGGACCCGTGCACCCTGACAAGCACTAAGAGCAGAGGAATTTTGTATAACACGGTTTTATTGTGAAAATAGACGATCTACATGCTCACAACGCCTCGCGTTGCGAGGCGTTGTGAGCATGTAGATCTTCTATTTTCACAATTTCTGCCTCAATATTTGACAATTTGGCCAATGTTTAATTTGTCATTTCAGAGGTATTAACAAAATCAATAACCAAAGACAATGCATAGCTATTTTTCCAGGACTTTCCAGGACCCTTGATCAATTCCAAAACTTTTCCAGCACTGGAAAAATATGTTTCTAATTTCAAAATATTTCCAGGAATTTCATGACCGTGGGAACCCTGATAAAAGCTCCCTATCAACACGCACGTCTTCAAATCTCCTGCGTTTCCCAGAAGGCTCTGTGCCCTCGTCGCTTTCATTCCCAGAGTCACCTCCCTCTTCATCCTCATCACGGAAGATGTCATCGTAAGAGGGCACACCCAGGTCATCGTCCTGTTTGATCAGAAGCTTTATCTGCGAGAAAGACAAGAGATTTATACATGTTGGGGGGGAAGAGACGCATTGTGATTTGACGAATTGATCAGCTATTTTTGTGCCAACATTGTTGTATGACCAACTTTAGAATAAAATATAAAAACATGCTTCTCGATTATTTGATTAATGGAAAAGGTAATCGATAGAATAATCAGTAAAAAATGGGTTCTCAACCTGTGGGTCGGGACTATTTTGTGGGGTCCCCAGATGATTAGCTTAATGTGCAACATTGTTTTCTCACTCAACAGTAAACAAACCAACATAAAGTGTAAGTGTATAGAGGGTATCTGCACATTTATAAAGTGACAATTTAAGGACTTTTTAATACCTCTAAAATGACAAATTAAACACTGGCCAAATTATCAAATATTAGAGGCAGATATTGTGAACCGTGTTATACAAAATGTAATGACTCAACTCTTAGTGCTTGTCAGGATGGGGGGGGGGTCCCCAGTTAAAACATGATTATTTTGGGGGTCCCGGCCTGAAAAGGTTGAGAACCACTGGACTAGAGCAGCGGGCTCCTACTCAGTGTTGAAGTGTCCTTGATCAAAACACTTAACCCCTATGAGCAGGTTTGTTCCTGCCTTGCACGTTTACCTCCGAAATCTGTGAGTGTGTGTGTGTGTGTGTGTGTGTGTGTGTGTGTGTGTGTGTGTGTGTGAGAGAGAGAGAGAGAGAGAGAGAGAATGTAGCAGTAGCACACTTTGTAAATTGTGTTGTATAAATAGAAATTTGTATTTGTTAATAAATATAACATTTTTTGAGTGCACAGCATTTTAGACCCCAATGCTATCCCACCTGATTGTCATTGTAGACATTGACCACATCCACAGGCCGGTGGGTGTCACATATGAAGAAGATGGAGTCTTCATCTGGTAGGAGTGTCTCCAGGAGATCAACGTTGGCCCCACAGTTGATCAAAACAAAAAAACGAAACTACAATACACACAAAAAAAGAAGACGTTTAAACTAAGTATACATTCGCTGAGGTACAACCATTAATAAACCAAAGTATGTAGTGGAAAAATCGAGGTCAAACATGATTTCAAATGACATTGAACTATCAACAGCTCTCTCTCATCATTAAGTTATTTTCAGTCATGTCCATTCACCGTTTTGGTCACAAAACACCAATTACTGTACCTGCTCCTTGTGTTCAAGGAAAGCAGTGCCCAGGTCTTGCCAGCCTGTAACTGGCACCAGTGTATATTGGACCTGGTCACAGTGGAACAGCGCCTAAGGACAAGTAAACAGTAAGGTCAGTTTGTTGTTGTTGCTAACAGTTTAATAAAGCTTTTTCACTGACAATGAACACATTTTAAATACCCAAGTAGATATATAGATGGCTAATGTCAACAGCTAGTCTACATTGTGGCAGTTTATAAACCAGTGGTTCACAAAGTGGGGTCTGGGGACCCCCAGGGGTCCTTGAGGGAGTTCCAGGGGGTCCCCAGTTAAAAGATAGTTAGGAACCAAATGGACCCTTATGGGTCTGTAACTCAGAAAATGGGTACACTGTCACAGTCTCTCAGTTAAATGAACAATGATTTTTCAATATAAATTGGGGGGCCAGAGATTAGAGAGATAGAAATGCCATTAAATGGGGGGTCCGTAGCCTAATGCATGTCAAAGTGGGGATAATTTAAATTAAAATGTTTGAGAATAACTGCTAGAGTAAAAACATTCTCTAATGGGGGTCCCACTCCCTGGCATGTCTTTTCAAATGGGGGTCCGCGCCGCAGGCTAATAAGTGTCAATTTGGGGGTCCTTGACATGAAAAGGTTTGATGAGAACCAGTGTTATAAACAATCCTCACAAGTAACTCCAGCCCACCACTAGCTAGTAAACAAGTGTACAAGATGAATCATTTAAACAGAAACTCCTTAATTTACCTGCAATATCTTACAGGCACAAAGAGCATCGATGTCTGATGAAACCAGAAGGGCGACTCTCTGAAAGGTTTCAGGGGAAAGAAACGTATATTGTCAATAATATTGTACGCATTTACAACCTAGCATATTATCTTGTGTTAGCCAACGTAGCATAAACAACTCGCACCTGGTTGGCGACAACGTCATAAAACTCCTTTCTAATGTCCGTAACAAACATCGTATCCGCAATGTGACAATGTATATTTAAAAGACTTCACGACGAGATAAAAAATACATAAAACACTACACAAGTATAAACGACTTGAAACAAATGTTTCAGTAGTGTTGTCAGAGCCTTCGCTGTTGTCGATTTTCTTCCTTCCTTGTTAGAAATGTGCCGCCAAAACCATTCATCACATTCAACGAATCAGAGCGGGTGGGGCAAGTACAGACAGCGTCTGATTGGCTACTTTGTTGTAAGACAACCCCCGAACAGAGTGCGTTCAGCCTCCAGTCAGTCAAACCGATCCAGGAACAGTGTAACCTCGCTTGGAGGTGTACTTGTCTGTCTGTATCTATAACTCTATGGTCTGTATGTGTATTCTGACTTGACCTTGGGCTTATCCGCTTATGGCAGAGGTCACTGGTACCTCTGTGAATTTGTGCTGCTATCACTTTTTAGTTATTCTACATAACACCACTGTTCTGCTCCTATGTTCTACTATTAAGCACTGCTGCCCTACATTGCCCTCTGTAGGCCACACCACACCACTGTGATGCTGCTAAATCTGCTAATTCATAACCACTAGCCCTTACCCGTTCAAAGATATGAGCTCTGAAATGATGTGCAGTGGATGGGTTATGGGATGTGCACTGTGCACACAGTATATGAGGGATGGAAAGTAACTTTAACTGGTGCTTGCATGATAATATGTAGGAGCATCAATGTAAGAAATACCCGTTCCATTTAACGGCTACAGAGATGCTGTGTACCGATCTGCATGATTTTTGGACAACATCTGTAACAGGGCCCGCCCGCCCGCACACACAACCCCCCCCCCCCCCCCGTAGGCTAAATAGATATAGATACACCATAAAAATGCAAATATACAGCATATGATTTGTGAAAGTGACAAACGGGCTTCACAGTTATGTTAGGTGTGTTCATCTGCTAATGGTGATGCGATTTCAGATCAATTGCTCCAGCCACTGAGGAGAAACGCTGTTTCAGACAGACAGACAGACACTCACTCAGACAGACAGACAGACACTCACTCAGACATTCGCAAAATTATAGTATAGATATCAATATTTATATCTTTACTATAATTTTGCGAATGTCTGAGTGAGTGAGTGTCTGTCTGTCTGTCTGTCTGAGTGAGTGAGTGAGTGAGTGTCTGTCTGTCTGTCTGTCTGTCTGTCTGTCTGTCTGAAACAGCGTTTCTCCTCAGTGGCTGGAGCAATTGATCTGAAAAGCCCGTTTGTCACTTTCACAAATCGTATGCTGGATATTAGCATTTTTATGGTGTATCTACTATCTATTCTGCATCTAGCTTGAGGCTAATCAATTCTGCATCTAGCATGAGGCAACATGTTTAACCAGCTCTGTGTGTGTGTGTGTGTGTGTGTGTGTGTGTGCAGGCGGGTGGGCGGGCGGGGGGGGGGGGGGGGGGGTGTGGGGGGAGGGGGGGTGGAACACAGTATCTCTGTAGCCATTAAACGAAACGGGTATTTCTTACATTGATGCGCCTACATATTATCATGCAAACACCAGTTAAAGTTACTTTCCATCCCTCATATACTGTGTGCACAGTGCACATCCCATAACCCACACACTGCACATCATTTCGGAGCTCATATCTTTGAACGGGTAAGGGCTAGTATATATAAAACTAGACCAGGTCAACCTGGTTGTGCCAGACCCCCTGTCTGTCATCATCATTTATGACATCATGCCTTTTGTAGGCATGTCATCATCATGTCATCATCATATATACCCTTTATATAGAAAACCCGGACCGACATTTGCTTATGTAGGCCTACCCATTTCATGGGTCTGGCAAACACAATTGATGATTTCAACGGCACAAATTAGAGCACATCCAGCACTAAAGAATGAGACCTTTTTTTCCCGATTTGGAGCCAAAAAATTGGGGGTGCAAGGCTCAGCAAACTATAACTTAAAATATCTAAAAAATGATACCAACACAAATTATAAAATTTACGGCACAATTCAACACAAATCCAGCACTAAAGAATGACACCATTTTTATATATGTTTTAATCATATGGGGTGCCAGACTGGTTCTTAAACGTTTTCATGTCTCAAGGACCCCCAAATTGACACGTATTAACCCACGGACCCCCATTTTTTAAAGATATGCCAGGGACCCGCATATAGGAGAAGATTTTTAGGGCTCTAACAGTGATTCTCAACGTTTTTAATTTAAAAAAAACCCAGTTTGACATGCTTGCATTAATCTACGGACCCCCATTTATGGTATTTCTATCTCTGGGACCCCAATTTATACTGTAAAATCAATATTAATTTAAGGCCTACTCTCTCCGAGTTACAGACCCATAAGGGTCCATTTGGTGCCTAACTATCATTTAAGCTGGGAACCCTCTGGAACTCCCTCAAGGACCCCTGTGGTCCCCGGACTCCACTTTGAGAAGAATGGCTTATGGCCTACTTGTGGTTCTCAAACATTTTCATGTGAATGACCCCTAAATTGATATGTAATATTTGACTGTGAACCCCGATCTGAAAAGGTTTTGTGCCAGGGGTGACCCCCAGAAGTCGTGAGATTGTAGATCAGCTATTTCTGAATATGGATAGTATACTGTATAATAGGGTTAAAGTGGTTAGACTTTACATGGACGGCTGGTGTAGCGGTCCGGGCACCTACCTGACAACATGCTGCAGATTTGAATCCTGACGATCTTTGCTGCGTGTCACTCCCATGGGGCCCCCTGGAACCCCTTCAAGATGGACCCCTGGGGGTCCCCGGACCCCACTTTGAAAACCACTGGTATAAACAAGATCCTGGCAGGCAATATGGCTTAGTGCACTGACCTCTGGCCAACGTTGCTACTTAAATTAACATAATTAAGTTGATATCAGACTGAAGTTATTAGCATTTTAATTAACTTAATTAAGCTTTAATGCATTTTTGATACACTTGGGTATTGCCTTGCAGACCTCTTGATATATTCTATAATTCTTATATTTAATTGTGTCAAGATTTCCTTGATACAATTCAATTTGAAATGATAGCAAAAGGTCCACAGGGCAAACTTGATTACAGTTCAGTGAATGAGCAGGAAATAGACATGAAAAGACTATATATTTTACCACATGCTATATGATCATAAGCCATATCAGGGTTCATAACAAGCAAACTGACTATGCAAAGATTTGAGAAGTTTATTTAGAAACACCAAGTTTCATGAAAAGCATCACATGTACAATCAGGATACTGTGTCCACAGGAGCAGTCATTAAGGTTGATTTAATTAGTTGCACGTTGCTGTTGCACAGCCAAAATAGCCGATCTACAAGCTCACGTTTTGCAGCCCAATACATTGTGAACTTGTAGGTGTATTTTTGGGTGTGTGATACGGTGAGCAACCATGTACAAATCAGGCATAAGTGTCCAATAAGCTATGGTAATCAGCACGACAAAGCACTAGCTTCACATTTTTAAAAATCCCTGACTACCGTAGCAAATCTAAAAGAAAACATGATGATTAATTGGGGATGTTAACAACAACAACAACCCTACCTTCAGATCTGAAAGAAAGAAATAGATATGGAAAAAATAAAATCACACCAGAGAAATGGAGGAGTTGCTTTAGGGCCCATAGATACCAAGGTCAGGCATGATGATGACCTATTAAGAGTACTATACTTTACCAGTGGAGCATGCATGATGACATCATCTATAGTATTTACTCAAAGAGCAGTGGAGTGCAATAGGTATTTTATGTATAACAATTACCCCAAATTGTGAAAGATTGCATTTCTTTTAAACGTTAAATACTATTTTCACATTGGGGTACACATGTAAATAATTCAATAATTCAAGTTAATTCCGGCATGCCAAAAAATAAGAAAGAAAAAGAAGAGAAAAAAAGAAACAAATTAAATATAGCACTTTTAGTGACTTGTGCATTATGCAACATAAAATCCAGACATAAAATATTGGTCTCAATGATCTGTAAAAGATTGTTTCTTATTCAGTTTCTCAACTGCAGTTCGCTCAGTTATGCATTGTGGCTTTGTCCCCTTAACTGGAAACATTTGTACCCATCAAACACCAAACAAAACATAATTTAAATCTATAGAGAAAAAAACTGAAAAACATTTGAGGTAAATAATAAAAGGCAGCATATTTTATTTTAAACATAATCTATATCCAGACATATTAAAACATAAATAGACTGCACAACAATCATGAGCTAAGATATTGACCCAAGTAATTTCTACAACATACTGTAAAAGTGTAAAGTTTCAAGAAAATATTCCCCACCATGAGCAGTGTATAGTTCATTGACCATATTCACGTGGCAGCCATTTTGCTCTATGTCATGCTAGGGTTAAATATGGTCAATAATTGGTTAACAGAGGACCACTGCGCAATGCAATAAACAAAGGCACAAAGTAGTCTGTTGTTTCTGCCAAAACATTTGGTCTAAAGCCACTGTGATCTGATTGCTTATGCTCAATTCACAGCAATAAACAAAGTGCTTCGATCCATCAAGGCTTTATGTGGATCGACACAGGACAATGTCTGCTTTTCCCCCCCAGTTCCTGTGTAAGACCATCCGGAAAAAAGGAATGACCCGGACAAAAAGTGAAACACAAAAAAGATGAACAAACTAAACCATCATCTGTTCTGTGGCTTTGTCTGTCCATCAAGCTGTTGACAGTAAGAAACAGCACACAGACACCCAGAGACATAAATAGCAGGAAAAAACCCTTCCCTTAAGTGCTGAGAATACATTTTCTACGAACAGGATATAAAACCTCAGCAGCAGTGGAAAGTTAGCACCACATACCAGGAGGGGTTAGGCCTTTACAGTCAAGACCAACCCCACACAGTTTCAACAGAGGGGTCTGATTCTATTTCAGCTCCCAACAATCTACTCCTGCCTACTGAATGATGTTACCCCCAACCACCTGATATAATGCAGCTGGTACTAGTATGCAGTGGGAAAGTGACAATAGTCTGCACTTCAAAAGGGCTTGAATAGGTTAGGAGAAAGATCTAGGTTGCAGTAATAGAACCAGGCCAAAGCCTGAGACTACCATTATTTTCCTGTTAAAGTATTACCCAATTTTCAGCCTAGTTAATGTCGATGATCATACTTGTGCAAGTAAAAACCAAGCACAGAAGGCTTTGCAAAAAGAGATACTCCAAAAATGTGTTAATGGAATTTTGGTGACATTCATAATGTGCTTTAGGAAGACAGATATTTAAAGCACTAGATAGGAAGAGTGGCAAGTGCCCAAGATATGTATTCTATATGATGCAATTGCAACCAAAGACGGGTTGTATGTAGATACGGTTAGTCTGCACAAAAAACTTTACATCAATCATTTCTTAAACAAACAAGAAAAAGGTTTAAAAAAAAAAGAAAAGAAAAAGAAAACCAAGACAAATCAGATCTATTTCTACCCTGGTCTTCGAGAACAGATACAATTTGGAAAAACTCAAGCAGTGCCTTTGGTTAAGGAACTGTTATACAAGAGGTTATTAAGAAACCAAAAGGCAGTGAGCTATTTGTCCAGTGCAAGGGTCTTCAACGTTTTCAGGCCAAGGACCCCTTAGTTAAGAGAGAGATGAATCAGGGACCCCCACAACCTGTTGTGTTCATAGATTCCATATAGTTTCATCGTTTGACAGCACAATCATCAGTGTATTTTGGATTCATGTCAATTTGTGTTTTCAGATACTTAATCACTTGAGCCGTCAATACTTAATAAACCTGACCTTTTACTCTGTACTTAGTCTGCTCTTTTTCCCCTTCTACACCAAATCTCTTTGTCAAAAATAGCCGATCGACAAGCACACAGTGCCTCGCAGCGCGAGGCGTTGAGCTTGTAGATCTGCTATTTTTGGCTACAGTTCTCAGAATATGGACACTAGGGTTCAAGTTGTTAATATAAAAAGAATTGAAAGATTTGGAGGACCCCTGTAGTAACTCTGAGGACCCCTTAGGGGTCCCGGCTCCCCGTTGAAGACCCCCTGGTCTAGTGTTTTGTTGAGCTGGTTAGCGGTTGTGTATATCTGAAGTTCTGTACAGTAAAGTAAGTGGGCAAATTGTGGAGTGGCCTATTACAAATTACACAAAAACTGCTAAGCAGTCCAGTTACAGTGCTTCCTACAGGGGCAATATGTAATTGGAGTTGGCCAACTTGCGTTCCTGTGCAGCGGGTACAGTCTCTCTGTGACGTAGAGGCCTGTGGCAGTCGGCGTCCTGTAGCGGTGGATAGTGCTGTCTGTAGCACAACCAAGCGAATGCAAATCCTAGCATAGACCCTACCAAAACATCTACACGAAGGGGACAGAAGAACAGAACAATCATATCATTATTCATCTGAGCACTGTGAAATTACCTATTTTGTATTATTTGTGCCTAGCTAGAAGATGGTCCAAGTAGAGCTGAAATGGTTATTTTCAGTGAAAGGATTCATTAGTTGCATACGTTTAGTTGAAGCCAGAATGCTTATACCATTATATTATGTTAATGCACAAGCAAACTGCCTCCTCAAAGAGAATCAGAATGCCCATCACTAGTTCAAACTGTGTGTTCTCATTATTAAGGTAAGCTTCATAAGGCTTTTTTTTGTAATTGTATGCATATTATGTTTAGAATATTTAAGACTAATTCATATTTTTATTGCACTACACTTTTTACTCTTAGTGCTTAGGCTCACACCTTGCCAGTGGTGCTTGTAGTCACAGGTTCTGGAGAGGGCAATCATGGATGCGAGTAGTATCGGGGTGAGGAAGGCACACAGCCGCCATGCCCTGCCTTGGCCCCCTGGACTGAAGCACCGCAGTTTACCTCCCACATACAGAGCTGTGAAACCCAACCCAGCAAAGGCAACTGGGGAAAAGAGAGACAATGAGATCCATAGGGAAGCACTGAAAATTCCTGCACAGCCTGGAGGTAAAACGTATTTGCATTTGAAACTATTAGCCTACTAATATACCCTTAAAAATACTATGTACCCCATTGTTTCCTTTGTGAATGACTGTTGACATGCGAAAATAACAGAAACAGAGAACTCTCTTACAGGAGGAGTGTCCACTGGGGAAGCTCTTCCTGCCTTCCATGACAGCATCCGGGTCACCGCTGCAGTGCATCTCCAGGTTCATCTGCCCGTCTGGGAAACATCGGTAAAAGAAGTCTGGTCGTGGCCTGGGACAGGGACATTCCATCATGATTCTGAATTGTATGGTGCACTGGTGCAAGACAACTGCTTACACAGTAGATTACACGCATGCTTGCTCCAGAAGAAACTCACCTGCCAACGACCAGCTTGATGGCATTGGTGAAAACACCATTCAAAACCAGAGTCAGAGTCACAGCTGCAAAAGAGAGTAAGACAGAGAAGAGAACTGAATCAATCTCAGACTTGCCATCATCCCTGGCTCCCTTACTGTACCTATTCAGCCAATGGTGCCTTTATTTCCACAGCTACAGTAGAACACAATTTCCATAAAGCTATTACAGTATGATCCTTACCTAGGGATGCTTCCTTGAGGTCTCCTCTCTCGACCCTCTTCAGGAGGGTGAACATCAGGATTACTATCAGAGGGGTGAAACACGCCACACTCTGGTGCAAAGACAAAAAGAAAATAAACATTCTGTTAGAGAACAGAACTAATTCTCTTTTTAAAATATAGTCAAAACTACATAATCACACTCAGTGATAAGTTTGAGAGAGAATACCTGAAAAATTGTCTGCATACTAGCCATCAATAGAGAGTTCAACATTGGTGAACTTTGACCGGGCGTCAATCAATAGAAAAGAAGAATCAAGAAGGTTTATTTGTCACTACAAGGTACAAGCAGTACAATACACGCCCAGTTTTCCTTAATTACATTGCATTCTTTGCAATCTCACTATTGCACATTTATTTGTACATAGAATGACATGCTGAAACAATATATCGTGCAGCCCTAGGATTACCCTACTATTTATGTGAACATGGATGCTGCGATAAAGGTTTCTTGGTGACTAGTGTGCGGTCTCTTTCTTCAGTTTACTTTCGCTAAAACTCAAAGACGTGGGATTTACAGTTCACACAATCGCTTTTCTTGCCAATGTCATTTAAAAATAGAACTGGAAGAGAGGACAGATTAAATTACTCAAACCTATGTCAATAAATGGCTTATTTGTGTTTGTACCGATAAATGTGAATATATGGACTTTTCTTGTTTTGTTAGAGAAGCCAGCAGGAGGATATGGACATCAAGAAACCTCACATGCACTCGGATGATTCTGATTTCATACCATTTTTATGTGTCAAAATGGTTAAAAGTGCCTGTGCCTATAGGAGCCATATTGTTTTCGTTTTTGACAATTTATTATGATTTCGCTTGTCCTTGAAGCAGCCATGGGTCTGACTGAACTGTGTGCTGCAGAACTCCTGTACCACCAATGTTAGACTGTCTAACATGTATCTTCCCCTCGAGTTGTCTGTCACATGGTTTTGTCGTTATACACAACATGCCTAAATGTCAGAAGTCTCAGAACAACCCTGGATGCCCTGGAAACAGAGCAAGATGACAGCTGACGTGACGCAAGCCGTTAATCCACGCTATGTGTATATAACTCTCTCTGGAATAAACCCATATTAATTTTAATAAGAAGTTTCATCTGTTTATTGGTGTAAATGTAATTAATTCATATATTGACAGATAGATATGGACTGGTATTTACTCAAGAAACATAAATAAAGCTATCATACTCAAGTGTGTAATACTCACAAACATAAGAGAGGTAGGTACGTGGTCCCTTTCCACACGATGGAACTTATACAACCACATCTCCTCCGCCTGGATTTCACGGTTGAATGGAGGAAGCTGCTCCGTTACACTGTGGTAAACACATATACATACAGTACACACTGTAACATCCTTTTGTATCCATTTGTAACTCAAGAGAGTGTGCAAGTCTATTTGTTTACACTTGTACATTCTATGAACTACAGTACAAATGGATAAATCAACCCTTATTCTACCACTGGAACAACATAATGATCATTTTTAATAATGAAATCATAGAACAGAAACTTATAACAAAAGGGCATACTCACATGAACACAAGCAAAAGCACCATTCGGATGGATACCTCAGAGAGGAACCCACGTAGGAGCTTCCTCTTCATTTTATTTCTCAAGTCCACTTCAGTCAACAGCCAACATGCTCATTCTAGAGAACCCTTTCCTACGGGTGTGGGTAAGAAAAATACATTACTTCATGTAGGCCTACTTCTGTGCTAATGCTACACCCTCACCTTACTACATTACATACCTGACACACCTAAACTACCATGCTGTCAAGCCTGTCATCTCAGCATTAAGCAATGCACCTGATAGTGACACCATAGGCTAGCGACTTTACGTGGCACAAAGTGAAACAATGCAATTGTAGTGCTTTTTAATCATTGAGCTGCCAGCCAAATCACAAAACAAGGATGATAGGCATCGCTTTGATTTATTAAATTACATTGGTTACTAAAACAAAAGCATCTCTCACAAAGTCAGCTAAGCTACTGTCTTTAGCAACATCTGTCAAGCTGCACAGACATCTGGTCTGGGTGTATATTATTTAAGCATCCCCCCCCCCCCCCGGCGTCTGGCCTGTACGTTACTAACCTTAAAATAATGTCCTTTATCTGCCTCCACGTAAAGTCACATAATGGTGATGATAACGTGGATCAGGCCTGCACACAGAAATCACTCCATTTGTAGCATTCCTGTAACTACCGTGTTTGAGGAGGACATAAAGAACAGTGGGATGATGATGATTTGATGCCACGGAGCAAGTCTGTGAAAGCACTTCAAACCAACAGCTGAGCCACTTCTGGTTAGAGATTTACACAATAAGAGCATAACACAGACACGCTCGCCTGTTAAAAAAAAAATCAAACATAGTCTACAATAGTTTGCTGTCTCTCAACTGAACTGTACGCCTACCTATCACATAAAGATATACATCCATGCCATTGCCATATACAGCTACTCTAGGCGACAGTAAGTATTAGTAAACGGCATATAAAAATGGTTCATGCAGACATTCTATCAGAGCTCCATTGCTTTTTTGTTCCGGGTTCCTGGCTTGGTTCCTGGTTCCTGCTTTGGTTCCTGCCTAGGTTCCTGCCAGTAGGTAGAGGCTCGTTAGTTATTTTTGTTCCCCTAAATATCTTTACCGCTTCAGCATTATGACAATCCTCTATTTTTGCTCTCATTTAACTCCCCCTCCTTATTGTGAAATATGCATAAATGTTTAAACTACAAACAACTGAAGAAACGCACCTCACAGCACAGTACACGCTGTGTGGAAGCAGGTAACTTCCTGGACCCTACTAAAATAAAAGCCTACCGTAGTCTAAGGATATTACATGTAAAATAAAAACGTAACATAAAAAATATATAAGCATGGAAACAGCAGCACATGGCTACAAAATAAATCAGATTTCGATAGCTGAATGTCCCATCCAACTGATCAATGATCAAAATAATGGCCACCAGTCCCGTTGTAGAGTCGCCATCTAGTGGTCACCATCTACCCCATCCTTTCAAATTCCCTATTAATTCAAAGAATAGTTTTAAATGAATTGAGCAAGACAGGGACATTTCCACTGAGACAGAGTACAGCTTTATTAAAGTCAAACTTCAGGCATGTCTGAACTCCTTCAACTCAACTTTAGAATGAAAAAAGGACAGAATCAATAGTCTCAAATAAAAAGACAGTCATGTACTACAAAAAGAGTGTTGTCCCAACAGTCACACACATTTAGAAGCAGAATTGTACAGGCAAATAGCACGCCACAGTAACATGATCCTATGCAAGTTCAATGCAAACTATTTACAAGTCTTACAATATGCAATAACACAGGTTGAACAGTAATCAACATGGCATTTTGTGTTCATCCACGTTTTAATCGAAGCAACACCGAGAGAGAGAGATATGACCCCAGTTAGATTGCAAATTACTGTAAGCAATTTCACTACATATAAAAAGAGATGAGTGCTTATGAAACCAATATTGTTTAATTTCCAATGCTGTTCTCTGACAGCATGGCAATAAAAAATGACAGCGATACTGCACAGGTGGGGAAAAATTATCACAGTGAACTGAGAAATACTGTTCACACATTGGGGGGTGGGTGGGGACTGGGGACTGGGTTGGTTAGGGGGTCAGTCAGTTTTGGGCATAAAAAAATTAGCAAAATTCTGGACATTTAGAAAAATATTTCTGCTTGTTAGCATCCCTTAAATGAGAGCCACCATGCAGTCTTCTCAAAAGCATGGCCACTGCACAATAATGAACAAAAGAAAATAATCAAAAAAAATAAAAATAATAAAACAATCAAGGATAATGCAGGATCCTCTTTTAAGTAAATGTAATCATGCTGCACACCGTGACAGAAAAATTAGGCATAATACTGTCGTTTTATCAGCTGGCAAGGGCAGAAAAGAAATAAGGACAGGCAAAAAAAACTAAACGAACAAAAGATGTGTTCACCTGGTCTGGCGATGCGAAAACACAGGCTGTTAGTTTATGCAGAATCTCTTTGCAACAGAAAAAAGAAAAAGAAAATAAAAAATAATAATAAAGATTTAAGCAGATACACAAATTAAACACATTTGTCTTTAATTAAATTGACAAATGTATAGACTCTCCACCTGATAAGAAACCACTGTGTATGAGCAGAACCACTGACTCCTCTTTGAATAATCTCTTATTGGGAAAAAATAGTGCTCACCTTTGTGTGCATTTGGACAAGGCTTGGAGACCAGTTAGTCAGACTGAAGACATATGATCTCATTTCTAAATGACAGATATAGTAACCTCACTCACCCAATCCCTAAAGTCTAATAATTGTGAACATATGAATCTGTTGTATCAAAAGTAATAGAATAAATACAAAATAAAGAATGTCAAATAAAAGGAAATTCAAGTTTAACTGTTCAAATAAGTAAAAAAGTGCTTTAATAATGCACCCAGGTGATAATGAGTTGTGTTAAGTATGAAACAACACTGCTCATCTTGAATGTAAATTTGGCAAATGTAAGAGCAAAATCTAGTCTTATAAAGAAAATAAATCAAGTAAATTTTAGTTTTGTTATTTGTCCTATAAGTCAAATATGCATTAGGAAAATTAATTTATTTGAAGAGATTGGCATCATTTAACCCCGGTTTATAATGACTATGACTACCAATCACCTTGGGAGTCTCCAAGAAAGAATGTCCTTACAGACAGAGAACACAAATTCACGTTAACAGAGTTATCAAAAGCACAGACTCTGGCATGATTACAAATGTTTTCTCCAATGATGCCACCATGAGTCCAGGCACATATATAGCACAAAACCTGAAAGTAATGGCAATATATGGCAATATATAATTGCATTAGGGCTGCCATCTCATCAGAATTCCTTATTTCGCCAAGTAGATTTGATCTCTTGAGTTCGGTGCGTTCTAATTCTGTTGGTGGATTCGGTCTTAGTCAACCAAGACTTTGCTCATAGATTAATCGAATACTGTACGTTATTTTATCCCATGCTTATTAATTATTTTGTTGAAAATGTACTACGGTAAAATCTACTATGGTATGCACTAGATTTAAAGAGGTCCTTCTGCATTATTGCATGTAGACATCAGAAATGTTACAGGTTTGTTGATTAAATAAACAAATCGATTAGCCAACAAATACTACTTTACTGATAAGTTCTTTAGTCGAAGACAGCCCTATATAGCATTATAGTGCTTTAACACCAATACAGCAAGTCACAATAAAGGTGGCTTGATCTATGACCAGCTGGTGTAGCCTGTTACCAAATGTGGAATCATTACACATACACAAAAGGGGGAAAAAATAAACTACACATACTGTACACATAAAACATGTTAAAACTCCCCAACATTTCTTTTATGTCCATTTTACCACAGATGGAGAGACTTTCCTCTACTGGTGTTTGAAACTGAAAATGGACTGGTATAAAATATGGTGCAATAAATACAAAAACATTGGCTTTGACAGATAAGGGATTGAAAACCCTGTACATAAGTTTGTAACATTATTTTTTACATTATACTGGAGTGCTGTATAACGGTATGTGTCCTACTTTATATAAAACCTTGCCATGAGGATGCTCTCGAGGTCAGTCAAAACGAAAAACAGAACAAGGTTGTGACGTGTTCTCTTGGTTGTACCTTGGACGACACAGAAGGAGTTAACTGAATGGAAGAAGAGGCTATACAGTAGCTAGGTTGGCAGTCATTCCAATTTGAGTGAAAAACAGCATTTAGGACATAACTATGCCCCAGAACTATGTCAAGCGCTCACAATGGTTGGATCTTTGACCAAGGGTAAGTTACAACACAGTTTAAATTTCAACATTACTACAGAGAAGAGGTATTTTTTTTTTTACATTTACACTTGTCATATGTTTCTTGTATATACATTTCTGTATATGTAAGACCTACCTAAATTGGGTAGTGATAAGCCGCGAGAAAGTGCTTCAGAAAGATTTGGCGAAAAAGAAACTAAGCATTGGAGCTCACAGTACACAACATTACTGAAATTAAACTGCATCTGGGTAGTAGTTCTTACAGCCAGAGTCGTATGGCAGATTTCTACTTGAATGTGCGCTGTGCCGCAGACCGGAAATAGCAGATCTCCAAGCTCACAACATAGCATTGTGCGACTCATTGTGAGCTTGTATATCGGCTGTTTTCAGTGTGCGACTTAAGTGCACAACTAAGCATAAATCACGCTATACTGAGGTGATCCCTTAAGGCTCATAACAATACTTCAGTCAGCACCAGTGATCATGAGCTGGGCCCCTGTTGTCTTCAAGTGCTTATATCTAGTTAAATGACTGCCAGGGAGAAAAAGGGAACAGAAATGGTCAGACCCTTCGAAGTCAACAAAATGTATTAGTCCTCTTGTGAAAAAATGAAATACAAAATAATAAAATGCGTTCAGCATTTCAATCTCGTTGGAGAAATCAACGTGACAAGGCTGCAGGTTGTCATCATCGCTGATTCGCTTCACCTCTCAATCCCTCCTATTCTTTAGTAGGCTACTTTACAATATAATGAGGCCAATTACTTATGTACACAATGGCAAGTGAGAACGGCGATATGGAAAAAACAAAACAAAACGAAATCACAAGGACGTCTGTAATGTCATACCATTACTATATACCATTATAATTCACCTTAATAGGACTATATTCACAAGGAGGTCTGTGTAATGTTTAACACCTAAAGAAATGTAATACACCACTCACCGAGATGAAGTGAGAGATAATCTGTCTGTAAACATTAACAAACATAGATACTGTATATAATTATATTCATCATCTATACTCATAAGTATATTAAAACCATGTCTAAGTAAGGTTGGAATGTAGTGTGATCCTGAAAGAAAAAAATTGCACAAATCTGTCCTTCCCCTGCTCCTGTTTGTCAAGATAAATAGAATGACAGTTCACGTCTGGAGTGTCGACCGCTGTGTGTGTGCGTGTGTGTGTGTGTGTGTGTGTGTGTGTGTGTGTGTGTGTGTGTGTGTTGGGGTGGTTGGCTCTGCCATGTCGCTGTGCAGTAGAGCCATCTTGTGTGTGTGAGCTGCAGATGCCCGCCCCAGGAGTAACCGCAACTCACAGCAAGTAAACAAAGAGATGAGCAGCATGGCGCAGAGGTCGGGGTGGGGTGGGGAAGTAATTCTGCCGTCCCCCCTCTGCCACCCTCGACGAGTTCTTTCAAAAGTGCCGGCAACACACAAGATAATAACACTTAACATTTCCACAGCTGTAGAAAGTGTAAAATAAAAATAAAAACAACAAAGAAAAACAACCCACAATGGAGGTGGCTGGTCAGGGCTTTCGGGCCAGTCTTGGAGTGACTGCAGAGAGCGCAGCGACCGCGGTGTTTGTGGTGACGCACAGAGGCAACGGGAAGGTGATGCCTTGTTAGCCTCCTGCTGGCACTCCAGACAAATGTGCGATCACATGTGTGTTTCAGTTTATGCAGCTCTGGGTTTTATCTGTATATGTCGAGAAAAGCACTGTAGTTCTCCTCAAAGCGCGCTGCTCCTGATCAGGGGTGGAAATCAGGCTCTGGCCTACAGGAGAGCACTTTGACAGGGTGGGGGTGGCGGTCGGTGGGGTTGGGTGTGTAGAGGTGAGGTGAGGTACTCTCAGCCTAGCTGGGCGGACTCCCCGTCAGGCTCCTCTTTGATCCTGCCGGGGCTCAGGCTGGGGCTGGACGGCCGGGTGGAGTTGGCATTGGAGCCCAGGGGACTGAGGGGGTTGTGATTGGAGCAGCAGAGGCGACCTTCCAGGGAGGAGGGCGTGAGGACCCCCGTCTCATGGTCCCGGCAGAAGGAGCGGGGGCAGAAGTCACAGAGAGAAGTGGCAGGGCCGCCGCACACACTGCAGTCGTGCCACGGGCATTCCCAACGGCCTGCCAACCCAGAGACAAAGGGGTATATTATTTGGATGCAGGCATAGATGCAATGAAGCAATTAGTGGATAAAATGCATCATTAAAACTAGGAGGATATGGTTTTATGGTTTTGCTAGTCCAGTTACAGTACATACTGTAATATTTGTAATGCAGCAAGCAGCTTACCAAAAGCCCTCCATATGAAGGGCTTTGCCGTTTACCTCAGGTCCTTGTGTCAGATTCAAAAAAGTTCCCCCCCACATTTTAAAACCAAATACATTTAATTGGCCAGATGCCAGTGGAATAAGGAACACCACTTTTTGCCAAAAGTTTCCAGGCATGCACGGATTGCACGCAAACCGGCAAGTCCGTTTTGTCCATACCGTAGGGAGGCTTGGTGAGGTTGAGACACAGCAGGTGGTATGCTTTGGGGCACTCCTTCTTATCGCACATCACCAGCTCCCCACCCTCGCCACAGCAGAAGCAGAAGTACTCGTGTGTGTGTTTGCCTTCCGGACGTAGCTTCCTCTTCTTAGGCTTCAGTTTGGCATTCCTGGCCTTCTCCTCCTTCTCCATCACCACGGCACTCTGGGAAAAAGAAGAAAATTAGTTTTTAAAACATGTTTCTTTCAAAGGTCATGCTCACAATGACAATCAAAAGTATGGTGGTAATTAAAATCAACAGCAAGTGAAGCTTTCCCCACCGTCGGCTGCACCCCCAGGAACCCGGAGCAGTTGTCTGCCCCGCAGTGGCAAGACGCTCTCCTGTTGCCCACACAGTGCAGATTGTAGTTGAATGTCAGCTCTGAGCCTGTGGGAGATGAGAGACAACTTTCACATAAAAATAAAGGCTTATCTGCCACAGAGTGTGTACATGCATAATATAAGAGGGATAAAACGAGCTTGTGAAATAATGTTGCTGAGTGAGGCGTGTGTGCACGCGAAACTGACCGGCCTCGATGTCGCAGATGGCGAAGAATCCTATGCGAACGTCTCCGTTGACGGTCCATTTCTGTGTCTCACAGTTGGGGCTGCAGCTATGATTTATAAACCGAGAAGAGTTTCCTTTGGGTCCTGCATCTATAACACGATCCTGAGAGGAAAAGGGGACCCTTTAGACATCTTTAACAGTATCAGGACCTGCTGCTGTAGTTTTTTATGTCACAAGAGTTAATTGCATATCGCCAACTCTGGTGTCCAATATATGAATTAGCCACCAGTTAAAGGATTTCTTTTGAACCCAAACAGTATTCCAGATCTCCAGAAACAAGGCTTTAATAATTAGGATATCTATTATGTCTTCATTGTGCTTTGTCGTTTTCCATATTTCATGTTACCTTAGTGAGAGTAAGCATGTAGAAGTTGGTCACATGGTTCTCATGAGCACGCTTGATCCGCTGCTGACACTCCTCTGTGTCTATAACCTCGCCCACATACTCGGTCACAAAGTCACCCTGCAAGAAAAGCAATTTTTTTTAAACTAGAACTAAAACAAAACCATACGGGAGCGGAGAGTTCGGACTGACACTCACCTTCCTCAGGGCCTGGTTGGTCCGGAGGCCCCAGCCACGGCCCTCTGTCTTTATCACCTCCGTCTCTGCATAGAGACGCTTGGAGAAACACTGATTCTCACAGCTATCTCCTGCTGGACATACCTGTAATGACAGCATAAGTATCAAGTGTTAATGTACTTCTTCACCTTCTCAGTGTTTTCATTGAAAAAGACAAGACAGCAGAGAGGGAGACTGGGAGGCACAGGTAGTATATCATACCTGCGTCAATACATTGCCTTTTGACAACATATAATAAACATAGAATTTGTTCTCCAAAGTTATTAAAATGATACAGAATATACCTGAATAAAAGGAAATGTTGGCAAAACATCATTGCATCACATTATAAAATCTGATTCGTCCAAAAATCTATCCTGGGACTATTTTGGGCTAGACATTTACTAGACACGTGCTTTAAAATATGTTTAAATGCAACAATAACATAACTTTGATAAAAAATGTTTTGTGTGCAGCTATCGAAAGCAAGTCACAAGTCTCTTCATGTTGGTTTTCATAATGTACTGAAATGGCTTCCAAAAAAAAAGAATGAGAAACATGCACACAGACCTGTGGATGGCACTCGTACTGCAGCATGCGATTGAGACACTGGGACTCAAGGTTGCAAGGATGCTCGTCCGTTGATTTGCAGTTGCATCGAGGGATCTCTGAAAGGTCAGCTACATGCATCTGCACTTTACCCACTGGTTTGTTGGACTGTAACAGAAGGCAACATCCAAATAGGATTACTGAATCATTGGTTTGCAGTATGACCATGCAATGTTCCAAAGTCATGATGCGTTTGCTGGCTTGTTTGATACTGAGCACTATCTTAAAAGACGTGGTGAAATGGCTTTTTTGGTCATTTTGTTTTGAAGTTTCAGTCTGAAACAGCGTCTCAACAAATCAGACAAAGAGGGCTAATGTTTTTCATTTCACCACGCCTTTAAGGCAATACTTTGTTTATGAAGGACGGATGATCCATAAGGTGGTATTACTTTGATGAAGTTAGAGGCTGGAGGTTTGTTACTAAGCATAGCATATAGAACATACAGTAGTATAGAAGTGTTATTATAAGTGTTTGTCATTCATTTGAGAAGATACTTAATTTGTAGGGTCAAAGTTTGTTACTTGGCAATGCCAGCAGGGTGGTGGTTGGAGGGTGGAGGCTTTCTATGTATGACATTAAAGAGGTGGTGCCATAGTTTTCTACTTTTTCTGTTTTGTATGTGTCTATGGAGTTAACATCTATACTATAATTTTGCGAATGTCTGAGTGAGTGAGTGAGTGAGTGAGTGTCTGTCTGTCTGTCTGAAACAGCGTTTCTCCTCAGTGGCTGGAGCAATTGATCTGAAATCGCATCACCATTAGCATATGAACACACCTAACATAACTGTGAAGCCCGTTTGTCACTTTCACAAATCATATACTGTATATTAGCATTTTGATGGTGTATCTACTATCTATTCTGCATCTAGCATGAGGCACATCTATTCTGCATCTAGCATGAGGCAACATGTTTAACCAGCTCTCTCTGTGTGTGTGTGTGTGTGTGTGTGTGTGTGTGTGTGTGTGTGTGTGTGTGTGTGTGTGTGTGTGTGTGCGCAGGCAGGCGGGTGTGTGCGCAGGCGGGTGGGTGGGTGGGCTGGGGGGGGGGGGGATGGGGGGGGGGGGGTAGCCATTAAACGAAACGGGTATTTCTTACATTGATGCTCTAACATATTATCATGCAAGCACCAGTTAAAGTTACTTTCCATCCCTCATATACTGTATGCACAGTGCACATCCCATAACCCACACACTGCACATCATTTTGGAGCTCATATCTTTGAACGGGTAAGGGCTAGTTACTCTAATAGACCACCGGGTGTGGTTATAATGTGCAAATTTGCTTTCCCTGTGTATTTTTGAGCGGTGGTTACACCGTCTCCTATACGTGGCCGTGTGTGTATGCGTGCGTGTGTGTGTGCGTGTGTGTCTGTATGTAGCCTGAAGTACCTTTTTTGACCACACATGTTAAGGGAGGGGCACTGTTGTTCAGGCCAGGCCAGACACACACACACACACACACACACACACACACACCCACCCCACACACACAGGCACCCCCCCCCCCCCCCCCCCCCCCCCCACAACCACCGCTCAGTTCACACGGGTGTGATTTTTTGTTTCTTCCTGGAAGCTGAAAGCCTACGAGTCAAAAGGCCTAATCGAAAAACACTGATTTAATGACATCATAAAATGATCCCCTCCCCTTTTACCATACACCCAACACTGTGGACTGTGGGTGTGGCTAACTTCAGCTGGGTTAACAACACCCACCTGACAACCAGGCATACTTATTGAACTGGTGGCTGGCGCCACATAAAAACATAATTTTAACTTTCTGTACACTTTTTTGGAAACAATCTTCCTCCTAGTATAATCATATTACCTGATCATCATGTTTTAGGGTGGGAAAAAATCAAGGCAACCCATCTTTAAGGCGGTATTACCTTGATGAATTTGTACGGCGGTGGTTTGCGTGAATTACGCTCCTGCTCCAGAGCCTCCCTGCTCTCCCTCTGAGCCTTGAGCTCCTGGAACCTCCGGGCTGCCTCCTCTAGAGCTGGAACACAGAAAAAAACACGCATCCATCAGCTATGCATGTTCCCACCAATAAATCAGAAACAGATATGGAATAACTCTCTTTTGACCAATGTGCAACAAATACCTTTCTTAAAGGTTTTGTTGATGTTGATCTGGCCGGTGACAAAGTTCTTGTCGTTCTCTACATAGGGGAAGACACGGCCTTGGTGGATCCAGTAGTAGTCATGTGAACCAAAGAAGAAGACGGGGAAGTCTCCGATGTCATGGCGGAGACTCTGGATGTTGGACGGCACCAGGCGAGGGTTGCAGATCTCCGCTGGCCACCACCTGTGAGAAAAACCCAGACACCCAAACATTATTACGCATTATTACTTTAACCATTATGTTATGCTTAAACTATTGAAAAATAGCAGATATAGATCTGCTATTTTTGAGAAATCGTGAAGATTTGTGCTAGTCTTTGAATATTTTTGACCCAATTCTATACATGACTTCTAAATCCTTCTTCTAATTCAGTGGTTCTCAAACTTTTTCATGTCAAGGACCTCCAAAATTACATGTATTTGGCCACGGACCCCCATCCCAAAATATGTTGTTCCAGGGACCCCCCAGAGGCAGAGATTTGAGTTACAAATGTTCGCTTTTCAAAAGGAAAGATTTGTATTTATTTTTTCAAAAATAGCAGATCTACAAGCTCGCTGAGCTTGTATATCTGCTATTTTTCAATAGCTAAAGCATATGACTCCCTAATCGGGACCGTCAGGTCGCATGTATACACAAATTGGCCTATAAGTGGCATTGGTTATATATTATAACAAAACATACAGTAACAACTTCAGCCCTACTGTATATATCCCTTGAGTACACCGTATCTCTAAATACGGTGTACCGCTTTGCGTGATTTGTGTGCAAAGTCAGTAGGGGCAGCGGCAAAATATGTGTTTTGCGGGGCGCCCGCTGGCCTACTGGTCCAGGTGCACATCACTTAGGCATTGCCACATAGGCATGGATGCCTGGCGGTGTCGCCGGTTCGATTCCCAATCGGGACAACCTTTGCCGCATGTCACTCCCCATCTCTCCCCCCATTTCCTGTCAGTCTACTGTCCTATCCAATAAAAGCCCCAAAACAAATCTTAAAAAAAGAAGAAAAAACAAAAAGAAAAAACACTAGAAGAGGCCCATGTGCAGGTAGATGTGAAGATTAAGCAGTGTCCATTAATGTGTCAGCAAAAAGCAGCCTCATGGTGGCGCTAGAACAGGGGCATGTGAGAAATCAGGGGCGGAGCTTGTGATTTGCCAGCCAAGGAGTGTGTGTGCAAAGTTTGGCATGGATAGGGGCAACGGTGCCGGAGATAAGAGTAGGGCCAAAAGTGTGATGTGACGTGACATGATGTGACGGACAGACGGAGGGACTGACCGACTGACGGTCGCAATAATTCCAGGTCTTAATGGGTTAAGGAAAGGAGAGTGGACAGAACAAGGAAGAAAACAAGTGATGAATGGATGTGTAAACAGATGCTGTATTCTGGGCTCGTGCTCACCTGTAGTTGCCCAGTTTGACCCAGACTATTTGTTTGTAGTGAGGCTTCCTTCCTGCCCTGCAGTCACCACAGGACCACGCCCCTTCTGGCATTTCCATCTCCAGACACTCGGGGTGATATGAGGCAGGGCATGAGTCACAGCACAGCAACTTGCCTCCTGCATATGTGTGGATGTTGGTGACAGAAAAAATGAGTGTGCAGAAAAAGAAGCAGTGTATAGTTAGATGATGCACATTAAAACCTGGCCATACTCTGAATCCTATTTGCAGACGCACCTCGGTTATGCATAAAATAATTCAATGGCCAAGAGCGTTTCATTTTGAATAAACCCAATGGCCAAGAAGTTTTCGAAAGTACAGGACCTTGTATAATATATATATATATATATGTAGCTCAACCACGCCGATTTATTAACACCAAGTTTTGATTTCAGGTCTGTTTAGGAACCAAAACATTCTTTTTTCACTTTTTGCAGGTAGTACTTATCGAAGGAAAATTGGGAACCCCTGATTGATCAAGTCTTCATATCGTTTACAATTTCAACCACAGTCTTAGTTGGCACGTCTAATAATCAGATTCAGGGTACAGAACCAGGGCCAATCTACAATGAAAACATGCAGTAGCACAAGGATGAGACAGCCAGCGAGTTAACCATGGTCCATGGCAAAAGGTTGCCATGCAGTCCTGCCATCATAGCAAACTGTTCTAGTTCCACATCCTGCAAAGACCGGCTTGCATGGAAACACGTTTCAAACAAAAACTTCACTTGTCAAATTCTACTTTCAATTTTTTTTATTTAAAGAAATGACAAGCGAGAATACAGTATCGTGAAATGTTCATAACTCAAAAGATTTAGGAACCTGACATTGTCGGTATTTACAAGCGCCTTGATTCAGGACGCACCGATGTATGACCAGATGGTATGTCAACCATAATATCACAATGTCCATGGTTTCATTGGCCCTCTGTCCTTAATATCTTGTCTCTCTTTATCCACAAATAAAAGCAAAAACTGCCTAAAAAGATAACATATGAAAAAGTGTATTCCATCCAAGGCAGGCCAACAATTGAAGTAATTAGAGGAGAAAGATGTCACAGTCAGCAAAACAGAGGAGAGCTTGAGCATGGCCTGTCAAAGCCCAGAGCGAAATCAAAGCCCAAAGTGCTGAAGCAAAGATGCGGCATGCCTCTGGCAGCAATAAGCTCCACGTATAACAGATAGTTATTTCAGTCTTGATAACTACACAAACATGGTGCAGTGTAGTTATCGCCACAAACATGGTGCAGTGTAGTTATCGCAGTCTACCTCTCCAATCAAACGCTCCCAATGGAAAATACAGTCAATGTGATGATGACTGTGCAAATAGTCCAGAAGAGTTTCTATTTAAATGTCAATAAGTGATACAATTTTGACAGCTAAGTTCTCAGGCTGGCTGATTCACAACCATGTGAGGAGCAGCTTGATGTAAAGTGTAGGCCTTTCTGATCACATCATCTGCATAGATTAGGAGTTAGGGAACTTGGCCGAGGTTATTTGTGCGCCGCTCTTGTTACAAATTAACTGCAGCAAAACAACCAGTTAATTCACTTAGCACTTCGAGGCTTCCGAATGAAAGATGCGATAAGGAGGGAAGTCAAATGAAAAAAAGAAGAAAAAAAAAAAGTGGGAGCAGGCACAAGCACAGACACACGCCATAGGGACGAGGCAGAGAAGATGAAGAAATGGTTCAGTTACCTTTCCCCACATTCTTTTTGGTAGCTGACGAAGAAGAGGGAATCATAGGTAATTTCAACTCAGCACGATTTGACTCAGTCAGAAGGTAGTGGGACTTAAAGGCATATGAACTTAATATGGTGTCAGTAAGGTCCTGCACTAACAGCCCTACACAAGACACACAGGAAGAGACGGGAGTGAGCCGCAATCAAACTAACATAACCGTGGTTTCACAAAAGAGAGAGAGAACACGCACACACATACACACGCACACTGTCACGCACACAAACTCTCTCTCACACACCACACACACCACACACACACACACACACACACACACACACACACACACACACACACACACACACACACACACACACACACACACACACACACACACACACACACACACATTGTTAGAACACAGAGAAAAAACACAAGTAGAAATGAAAAAAGGCTTGTCCTGGGCTGATACAGTGCACCTCACTTACTGATAATGTCCCGACATTCCAAAACAGTAAAATATATGTTGTGATGACATGACACTTTAAAGACTAGTCATTTGTTAAGTACTGTATCTTCTACTGGCCATCACCACCAGACAGTACATTAGTAAATATGAAGTGCAGTGTAACAGACCTGTTCATCCTCCATTAACATTAGTAACATGACAGAGAACAAATATCATATTTCACACAGCACTGCTGGTACTCAGGAATAGAGCCTGACCAGAATTTCTTGGTCCGATGTTGATACCAATTTGGAGAGTCCTAGACCACAGATTACGTTTTGACTAATACTTGTTGAACAAGCAATTAAGAAAATATAAAATAAACAAAAAAGAATTTGCCCAATTAAGCCCTCTTTAAAATGTTGAAACTTTTCAAAAAATCAAGGCCCAAATTATTGTCTGGTATATCGGTCTGGCTCTACTCAAGGCCAACAATGCTAAACATGAAAGCTATATGAGTATAATAAACAAAACATCTGAAGCAGTGAAGACTAAGGTTTTCATCCATTATTATGTAACATTACTGAATCATAAAATAAAATAAAAAGAGAGAAATGAAAAACACAACAGGACTATGTTATACAGTCCTGAATTGGCCCTGTTGGAGAGAGTTAGTTAAGTGTGCATTGACCAGGGGTGTCGCACCAAATTCTGGGCCCTGGGTGCTTTAACTATTGAAAAATAGCAGATATACAAGCTCACAGTGCCTTGTAGATCTGCTATTTTTGAAAAATCGTGAAAATGTGTGCAAGTCTTTGAATATTTCAAATCCTTCTAAGGTTTTTTGAAAAACCTATGTTACTATGTCAGTGGTGTTCAAACCTTTTCAAGTGAAGGACCCACAAAAGTATATGTATTTGGCCACGGACCCCCATCTCAAATTATTTAGTTCCAGGGACCACCCAGAAGCTAAATTTGAGTCAAACGTTTGCTTTAAAAACACATATATTCAAAGATTTGCACACATTTTCATGACTTTTTCAAAAATAGCAAATCTACAAGCTTGCAGCATTCAATAATTCTAGTAGCCTGGGTGCCAACCTGTTCGCTCCGTTCCGCGATTTGTTTTATCTCTCCGCATCACAGTCTGGAAAGTCTCCTAAGGAACACAGCTTTCCAGCAAACCGCGGCTTCCGATTGGTCTGTGGTGCGGAGCAACCCTAACCCTACTCTGATTTGTTGGAACAACACCACGTGGCGTTCCAGCCACCGCGGCTTCCGATTGGTCTGTGGTGCGGGGAGGGACAAATACACCAGTCTGTATTGACTGGTTGATGACGTAGCTACCCTAACCCTACTCTGATTCGTTGGAACAACACCCAATCAGTAACGACCTCGCTACGTCACAACGGACGTTCAGAAATGCGAGTCAACTGATTCATTTCCAGACTGCGATGCGGAGAGACAAAACAAACCGCGGAACGGAGCGAACAGGCTGGCACCCAGGCTATAATTCTAGGCCTAAATGGATTGAGTGTGGGACGACGCAAGCTCACCTCTGGCACAGAGGAAGCACCATCCCACATTGACGGGCGAGGACTGGAGGCCGTTCCGCTTGGTGCTGCTGTGGTTGCTGCAGATGATGATGTGAGGTGTGAGCGGCATGCTGCCCGCTGCCACGCAGCTGTCGCCTGTGTGGTAGGCCACGGGGCAGCGGATGCAGCGCATCATGCGCCCTGCAGAGGGGAAAGAACCCATTTTTTGGAAGTTTAAATAAAAACTAGAAAAATATTGTTCCTTCGAAACAATTGTGGGCTCGCTTCAAGCCAGAAAACAATGGCTATAAAAGCACAAAATGTCAAGATCGCAGGCAGTGCTCTCTTTGACGTTACTGACGTCAAAGATTGGTCCATTTTGTTCCAAAAATGTGTTGTGCAAAAGTTGACCCGCTGGTGGCGCTATAACAGGCCAATGTGAGAAGGTTGGTATCTGTTCCTTGACCTATTGGGAATGTGCTTGCAAGATTTCACGCACATCCCAGGCTGTGTTCATGATTTGAGGTGTTTTTGGCTTTGGCCACTTTATCGCTGCTTGCAGCTATATTTATTATTATTATTTTATAATTGTTTTGTGTGCACTTCATAGGCATGTTAGATAAAGGTCCTTAGATTGCGTGTAGAATGTTTCATGCAAATTGCAAAAAAAATCCTAGAATAAAAACGGGTTTAAGCGTTTTACAAACTGCTCAAAATTATATAGCGCCCCCCTTTGGCCATTTGGGGTAAGATTGGTTTCAGTGATATTTGAACTAACCCTCTACACTATTTTGTCATGAAAATGTGACTTTGTATGTATGTTTTAGAGGCAGAAGAATAATTTGCATAAAAATGCAATATTGTTTGAATTATTTAAAAAAGCATGTTTCAATGTTAAAGAAATCCGATCTGACAGATCTTTAGATATCGGTCCAAAGTTCACGTAAAAAAAGTTTTGTGCACGTGACGCGAAAATTCCAGAATAAAAGCGGGTTTACGCGTTTTACAAACTGCTCAAAATGGCGGAAAATTGAAGGGCGGAGCTTACTTAACAACGACACAGATGTCTTCCGCTTGAGTCAAAGCACGCGTGTAACAAGTTGCATGTCTTCAAACGAAACGAGTCATGACTTATGGCCGTTTGAAGTTTGAATTTTCAGACGCTTCGTATAGCGCCCGCCGTTGGCCGATTGGAATAAAATTGGTTTCAGTGATACTTTGACTAACCCTCCACATCTTTGCCAAATGCCATGAAAGTGTAGCTTTGCATGTATGATTTAGAGGCCGAAGAATAATTTGCATAAAACCGCAATATTGATTGAATCATTAAAAAATTATATTTCACTTTAAAAAAAATCTGGTTGATCAATCTGACCGTATTGGTCCAAAGTTCATGTGAAAAAAGTTTTGTGCGCTTAACGCAAAAATCCCAGGAGGAGATAGATTTTTACTGTTTTTCATATAATTCCGAATTGTGGGAGACCTAAAGGTCAGAGGTCAAAAGTTAGAGGGTAAAAGTTGTTCGGCATGAGGAGACGCATAAGTGTATACAGGTTTCATGGCTGTATGTATAACACAGCATGAGCTATACCTGTTCAAAGATCGCACTTTCGAAGGCTTCCTACAGCGCCACCATTTGGCCGATTGCTGTATAAAGTAATAGCACACGTCGCCACTGTAAGCTGAACACATTGATGTTTTTATTTTCATTTTCTCACTAAGTATGTAGGAGTAGAAAGGAACCGAAGTTCCCGTCTACTTACTAGATAAATAAACTAGAATTGACAGAGTCAATTTTGACAAGTGTGCCTGCAGTGCAGCTCGCTAAATGCGCGACCTCGTGCAGCGGTTCGGACCGTGAGACCATCCGCCGAGTCGTCTGCGTTTCATTGTGAGAGGGTCGTTCCCCGTGAAAAACGCGTTTTGGCCCGAAAGGGTTACGTTTCGCGCGCTTGTGACGCCCCCTACGGGTCGAAGTGGAAATGCTTTACGGGATACGTAGAGTATGCCACCCCCGACCTTTAAGTGAAATTCGGTGTTGACCCGACCTTTTGTTTGTTATTTATGGCTATTGTTTGCGAAACGGGCCCCTCCCGCTAACTTTGGAATCGCGTTACGGACGAACGGTAAGGACTATCGAAATATCCCTTGAATAGGTTCATCGGGTGGGTTCATAGATCATGTGTACCGCTTTTTGTGACATTTGAAGAAAATATGTTGTAAAAGGAGCAAAAAGTGTGTTTTGGAGAAAATGCAAGATGGCGGAAAATCTAGCCCTACGCAAATGGGCGGGGCCTATATGGGGAGATGCGTCTTGACCCAAGGAATCCAGGGAAAAAATAATTTTCATTTTCCGATCTACGGTTCAAGAGTTACGAGGCAAGTGGTCCGTTATAGCGCCACCATGTGGCCGAGTGGAAATGCTTTTGGGGATTCGTTGAGTATGCCACCCCTGACCTTTGGTTGAAATTCAGTGTTGACTCGACGTTTTGTTTGTGATTTATGGCTATTGTTTGCGAAACGGGCTCCTCCCACTAACTTTAGAAGCGCGTTACGAACGAACGATATGGACTATCAAAATATCCCTTGAGTATGTTCATTGTAAGGGTTCATAGATCATGTGTACCGCTTTTTGTGCCATTTGAAGAAAATATGTTGTAAAAGGAGCAAAAAGTGTGTTTTGGAGAAAATGCAAGATGGCGGAAAATCTATCCTGGCGCAAATGGGCGTGGCCTATATGGGGAGATGCGTCATGACCCAAGGAATCCAGGGAAAAAAGATTTTTAATTTTCCGACCTATGGTTCAAGAGTTACAGGCCAAAAGGTAAAGTGGGCTGTTATAGCGCCACCATGAGGCCAAAATACACTATTATTTTTTATTTAATCCTTGACATCATTATGAACCTCCTCTCCAAGTCTTGAAACTGTAGCCCCTATGGTTTGCGAGAGAAAAATAATTGAATGCGATTCCCATTATAAGTCAATGGGGAAAATTAATTCACTAATAAATTCATATCAATTAAACTATAGTACCTTTCTCTTAGCAAGTTGATAGCACACGATTCCCGCGTAAGCCGGTCGATTTGACATATGGCGCGAGTGTGTGGTGCAAAAACTGTGGGAGGAGTAGCGTGCCAAACTTTGGGGAAAAGTATGGACAGACTTAAATATGAGCGATAACAATAAGTCTGCCCATGCTATGCATAGGCACACTTAATAAATAAATAATGACAATATCTAAAGTGTGCTCGCCAGGTACTGGCGAGCCCACAATAACAAGATCATTTTATTAAGTGTTATAAATCAGTGGTTCTCAACCTTTTCAGGCCGCGACCCCCAAAATGATCATATTTTAACTGTGGACCCCCCCCCCCCCCGACGAGCACTAAGAGTTGAGGCATTACATTTTGTATAACACGGTTCTATCTGCTATTTTCACAATTTCTGCCTGTAATATTTGACAATTTGGCTAATGTTTAATTTGTCATTTTAGAGGTATTAAAA
>NC_137832.1:43602010-43699510 GCF_963921795.1 Nannobrachium achirus | reverse complement strand
TATCATTATTTTATGCTTTAACTATTTAAAAATAGCAGATATACAAGCTCACAGCGCGGCACCGAGTGCCGCGCTGTGAGCTTGTAGATCTGCTATTTTTGAAAAATCGTGAAAATTAGAATTTTGACCCGATTCTATAAGTGTCTTTTGAATCCTTCTAAGATTTTTTGAAAATCCTATGTTTCTATGTCAGCAATCTGGCCAGCCATCGTCAAAGAAAAGGTCCTTTACACTTAACTGGAGCTCAGTTAGTCTGTTCTTGAGAGTTTCAAGCAAAGCAAAATTCGAGTTCTCGCTTTGAAAATACATATATTCAAAGATTTTCACACATTTTCACAACTTTAAAAAAAATAGCAGATCTACAAGCTCGCAGCGCGGCTGTGAGCTTGTATATCTGCTATTTTTCACTGGTTAAAGCATTCAATAATTCTAGGCCTAAATGGGTTAAGATGCTAATTTGCTCAATCGACAAAGTTCAACGTTCAGCAGTCCACCATGCCATATGCCTGCGTGTTCCGTACTTGGCGAACTGCTGTGGTGAGAGCCAGGCGAGGAGGTAGGCTGTGTGCCTCCCTCCTCGCTCCGGCGGCTGGCTGGGGAACCTCTCCTCTCCTCCCCTTCCTCCTCGGCCTCGTCTCCATCTTCCTCTTCCTCTGGACTGGGCTCAGGTTTGGCTCCACATTCCTGCTGTGTAAAAATGAAAGACCACACTTATATCAATGTTGTTGCGTATCAGTGTTGTGTACATGGTGTACAACACCATCTTGAAACACAGTGTTGTTTTTGACAGCAAATTTGGATTTAGTTTTAGTCATAGTCTTTTGAATAAAATGTCTTTTAGTTTTAGTCATAATTTAGTCACCTGAAAAGTTTTAGTTTTAGTCTAATTTTAGTCAACTAAATATCATAAGATTTTAGGCGACTAAATCTACAGTTGATTTAGTCAACTGAAATGTATTTTGGCAGGCCTTGATGGCATTGTAATGACTGATTTTACACTTGGTTGTGTGCTGAAAATAGCCGATCTACAAGCTCACAACGCATCGCGACGCGTTGTGAGCTTGTAGATCGGCTATTTTCAGCTAGCAACACCTGTGAGCAACCAAACATAAAATTACTCTCTTCTCCACTAGTCCCTCCCTAACGTTTTAGTCTAGTTTTTATTTTGTTGACGAAATTGTCAATATATTTAGTCTTAGTTTTAGTCATCACAGCTTAGTTTTTATGTCGTTTTTATTTAGTTTTTGTCAGTGAAAAAAACGCAGTCGACAAAAAAACTTCGTCATAGTTTTAGTCAACACATCAACCATAGCCTGGCCTGGCTCACACCTACCTCAGGTGAGCAGTACCCAAGGTCGGGCTGCTTGGTCTCTCCCTCCACCCGCTCTGTCCTCTCCTCCTCTTTTTCTATTTTCGGCGAGGGGACAATTCTCTTCTGCAGGAGAGGCCAGTCACACTTGGTGATCTCCACGTTCAGCTTCTTCATGGTGATGGAGAGAGGTAGCAGCTTCCTGGCCGCCGCCGTCTTCCAGGCCCTGACCGGGGGCGGAGACTCCTGCCGCCCGCCTGTCTCTGAGTCAGCTTCCTGGCTTGGGGAGCTACCGCGGCCGGTGTCCCCCCTCTGTTTCTTCTCGCCATCCGGGGCCTGGGAACTAGCCGGGGACGCGTTGGCGTTGGGGATGCTGCACTGCCTTCGAGGCAGCTGTCTGCGTGGCTGCTGCTCCCTGTCTGGCGACACAACCCTGGGCGACACCACCCTGGGCGACACAACCCGGGCATCTTCCTTCTTGCCAGCCGAGCTGCTGCTGCTGGAGCGCTGCCGCCGGACCGCCGGAACACGTCTGTCAGTCCGACTGCCAGCCTTCTTGGCGGGCGGGGGCTCATTGGGGTCCGGGTCGACATAGATGAAGGTATAGTTGTCGATGCGTTCCTGCCGCGTCATCAGGAAAGCATCCTCGGCATGGCCCACGCCCACCTCCCACTGGGAACGCTCTCTCTGAGGGATGGGTTTCATCAGCTGGGGTAGAAAGCACGCAATAGACACACAATAGTGCTGGTTAGGGATGGGACGATATGAAAATGTACGCTATTATCGCGATAATCAAACTCCATTATCGTAGGGCGGAACGTTTGCCAAAAAATAGCTGATCTACAAGCTCACAGCGTGTCGCAAAGCGGCACATTGTGAGCTTGTAGTTCGGCTATTATTTGGCAAAGACATTTGATATAGAGTGAAAAAAAGAATCAAGTATGTATATTATAAGTACCTTTTACCAATTATAGAAGGTTTAAGTGGTACCGGATATGCAGCTCGGCAAATAAAAGGTGAATTGATCCCAGTGCATGACGGAGGATGATATCACGACAAATTAAATCTCCATATGATTATCGTGAGTGTGTTTTATCACGATAAACGATAATATCGCTTATCGCCCCATCCCTATTACTGGTAAATCTCTTTTATTAGATGTGGTTGCTGCTAGAGCCCTGCATCGGGAGCGGGATTCCCTCGGAACCCACAATACACGTAAATTCATTATCATTATTTAAATACCTGCGGTTGGGAACAGGTGGCCAAAATAAAAACCTGCGGGCCACGCAAAATCCTGCACCGTCCGGCAATAAACCAGATAAAGAGCACCTGGAGACCACATGCTTTACTTTATTTAGCAAGATATGAATATTATGTGTAGAGAGAACATAATTTCCCCGACGTGGTATCTCTCTCTCTCGTGTTCGTTCTCACGCTGTGTACTGTGCGCAGCTCGATGCGGTGCGCACAAACTCTCTCTCTCTCTCTCTCTCACCCTCTCTTGCGCACGCCTGCTCATTATCTCATTACGTTTTAAAGTTTTTGGATCTCAATGGAAATATTGCAGGCTTATACAGGACTGAATGGTAATATTGCGCACAATGCCATTGTTGCCATTTGTTTGGTTGTGCTTTTGCTTCGAAGCACCCTAATTAGGTTATACAGGTTTGAAGAGCTTGCCACTGTTTCTTAGTTTTGGTGGTAATCCTGAGTGGGGGCATGCTTCAGTGTGTTACAGATGCTTGTATCTCTGGTTTTCTGTGACTCACTGAGTTTAGCGTTTAAATTTGCCTTGAGCTTGGCAAGCCATTGAAGACTAGCTAGTGGGCTACATAGAGATTGTTAGCCAGAGATAGGGGGTCAGTGTCTCTCTCTACAGCTTACATCCAGTGTGCATCATCAAGCAGAGCAACTTGGTGATTTTTGTGTTTGAGATCATTTTATACTTTCTGTTTTGGCACTTTGTTTTGTGTACTGTAACTCAAATTAACACTTAGATATGCAGGAACTTACGGTGTGTGACCAGTTTGTGCGGTGGGACCTGCATTTCACTTTTGTTGGGTCACTAGTGGGTTGCTACTTAATCAACAACATTGGTATGTAGTGGTTGACTGCATTGTGACATTTTTAGTTTGGTCACTTGACCGTTAGATGTGCTGCTGTGGGTTTGATTGTGCTATTTGGTGCAGAACTCTGATTTAATGGAACCAAGACAGTGCCTTAATCAACTGAACAGCTCCGCTGGAGCCCTGCAGGGCGGGGGAGGTGACACTCATGAATAGTCCAATCAATAAGTCAAATTTAAGTAAGTAAGTATTTTCGCCTTGTACTACCCTCTACTTTGTCGTTAGACCAGCATGAGGTTTGGAAGAAACCAGATTCTGTTGCTGAGCTGATCAGAGTTTTAGGCTTGTTGTGTTGTTGTTGCATTGTTTTGATCTAAACCTCTTTTTTGTTGATGTGATTTCACTCTATTAGACGGTTTCTCAGCACCAAGCCTGGGCAAGCTGCATCCATTTTACAATTGGAACTCATCTGTATGTGTTACACAGTGAATATCTTGTCAATATCTTGATACTATTGTCAAAGTGAACTCTGTGGTGTTATCGCCCCATGTGTGTCCTGTATTCTGAAGGCCAATGCACACTACAGCCGAACAGCTGTCCTTTGTTCCGTTCAACTGGATTAAGACCACAATGTGACGTCTTTCAGAGGGTTCGGGTGGGTGGGATCAGAACTTTTGTCGGGTGTTTTTATGGAATTATGAAATCCACCTTTCATTTCCCGATTCGGGGAGCCCAGTCGAACCGAACTGACATTGGTTGTTCTAGTGCAGTATGCAGTAGTGGTGAGATTTATTTTTCTTCAGTGAACTAGCTATTTCTTTCATGTTCATGGCAATAATTACCGTAGTTCGCATTCACCATTCAGCAGCGCTATTGTCCAGTGAAAAACACTATCATGGGAGCGCTATTATTACGTCGCGCGTACAGCCCGTCCTATCTACTGTATAGGAGGAAACAGGCTCCCGTCCTGTGTATGAGAGGAGGGAACGGGTGGCATGAACGAAAGCGTGAACATAACAGTTTCAGGAAGTGAGCGATTTTGTTCTTGTTCAAAGCAATGAACTAGTTATTTTGAACGAATCGATCAGAACGACCCATCACTAGTATGCAGCTACCTTGACGTGGGGACAGCTGGTCTTGTTGCTGCTCAACATGGGCTTTTATTTTGTGTTTCTGTGACATTTTGAGTGTTGTCTTAATTTATTGTCTTGGTTGCTTGTATGTTTATATGTTAATAAATCCTATATAGCATGGGTATTCTTAAAGGTTCTTAAAGGAATTGTACTTTGGGTCACCTAAGGGCAAGATGTAACAATTTACAATAGTTATTCATGCCTGACCTAAATATGATATTCCTAATCTGCTATTACGTGATGGTATATACACCTTGTGTTTCTCAGCAAGGTTTGAGGTCTTGCGCAGTGTCTCAGCCTGCAACTCCTCAAACTGGTGCTCTCCCTGGTACATGACGATCCTCTTCTCATGGATCCATGCTCGCTCAGCCACACTGCCAAAGAACTGGACATGATACTCCCGATGACCTAAAAAAGACCAGGAAAGAAATCAGGTAAACACACAGTAAACGTACACGCACAGTAAAATCACAAGTGTTAATTTAACTCTGACATGTATTTTTGGAGCTGTGTGAAACACAGGCTCCCTATACGTGGCCGTGTGGGTGGGTCTGTGTGTGTGTCTGTCTGTCTGTGTGTGTGTCTGTGTGTGTGTATGTAGCCTGAACTTCCTAAACTTCGGCACGCCACTAGTCCCACAGTTTTGCCACCAAACACTCGCGCCATATGTCAAATCGACCGGCTTACTCGGGAATCGTGGGCTATTACTTTTCTAAGAGAAAGGTTCTATAGTTTAATTGATATTAATTTATTAGTGAATTAATTTTACCCATTGACTTAGAATGGGAATCGCAAAAACTCACATTCAATTATTTGTCTCTCGCAAACCACAGGGGCTACAGTTTCAAGACTTGGAGAGGAGGTTCATAATGATTTCAAGGATTAAATAAAAAAATCACACCCGTGTGAAGTGGAGCTGTGTGTGTGTGTGTGTGTGTGTGTGTGTGTGTGTGTGTGTGTGTGTGTAGATCATGTGTACCGATTTTTGTGACATTTGAAGAAGATATGTAGGAAAAGGAGCAAAAAGTGTGTTTTGGAGAAAATTCAAGATGGCGGAAAATCTATCCTGGCGCAAATGGGCGTGGCCTATATGGGGAGATGCGTCTTGGCCCAAGGAATCCAGGGAAAAAAGAATTTTAATTTTCCGATCCACGGTTCAAGAGTTACGGGGCAAAACGTAAAGTGGGCCGTTATAGCGCCACCATGAGGCCGAGTGATGTAATTATTTTTTCGATTCATTCTTAAAATCATTATGAATCTCCTCTCCGAGGTTTGAAACTGTAGCTCCTATGGTTTACGAGAGAAAAATACTTGAAAGTGATTTCTTGCATTGTCCCATTATAAGTCAATGGGGACAATTAAGCGTCGTTTTTTGCCGATTACGTCGGCATGGTAAGGCGGATCGGAACGAAAGGTAATAGAACACCATTCCCGGCCGAGCCGCACATTTTGATGTATATATTGCGCGAGTGGCGTAAATGGTGCGGCACTAGTTACGCGCCGAAGTCAGGCTACATACACACACACACAGACACACACACAGACAGACCCACACAGCCACGTATAGGGAGCTGCACACAGCTCCAAAAATAATTGTGTCATTTGGCCTCATGGTGGCGCTATAACACCCCACTTTACGTTTTGGCCTGTAACTCTTGAACCGTAGGTCGGAAAATTAAAAATATTTTTTCCCTGAATTCCTTGGGTCATGACGCATCTCCCCATATAGGCCACGCCCATTTGCGCCATGATAGATTTTCCGCCATCTTGAATTTTCTCCAAAACACACTTTTTGCTCCTTTTCCTACATATTTTCTTCAAATGTCACAAAAATCGGTACACATGATCCACACACACACACACACACACACACACACACACACACACACACACACACACACACACACACAGCTCCACTTCACACGGGTGTGATTTTACTCTGGTTTTGTGTGTATGTTGAAGGTCCACACATGTCGGTAGTCTATATAGTCTATACAGAGTCATACCTCTGTATACAGTGATACTACAGAACACTTACTGGTGGTTGCTGGCAGTGTGTATGTATAGTATTTCTTATTATACAACAGGTAGTTCCGACGCAGAAATCTGATTGGTTGAAATAGCTTTCTACCCGTGCGAATAATGAGCATTACCACACAGGTCTCATCAAACAAAGATTTCAGCTGTGCTGGTCGCGAAAGAACTGCCGCGCTCCCTCTCTTCTGCGCTGCCCACGTAACTCGCCTTCGGCTCGTTCCTGCAGCAACGCAGGCGTGCCGATATTCACGATAACACACACCCTCTCGTGTAATATTGCTTAAATAAGGTGGACAATGAATGTACTGTACTAGTGATGTCTAATATTCTTTTGTGGCCCTTTTGTATTTCCAGTGTCTACTGTCTAGGATCTTTTTTTAATTAATTACTTTAGTTGATCTGAAACAATGCAATGTATATCATGCAAAAATCATGTGATGTGATAAAATGAGAATATGTCCATCTTATATTCAGCATTTGTTCCACCTCCAGTCACCATGTGGGGCCATTACTAAGTTTGAGTACCTGAGACGAAAAACTGTCTAAGTCCATATTTAAAATTTTTGAATATAGATATTTTTTTGATTTACCAGACTGTAAACAACAAACTAGAAGTTTTTAATCTGTAAATTCTTAATGCAGTCCCCCCTCATTTTGTTGAATTATGATTTTTTTTACTTAACTCAAATATACTAGGAATTATAAGACATAATACTTATGGAAAGTGGAAAAACATTATATCTCCAACAGTTTGTGGAACAACAAGTCCGTAGAAGAAATATTCAGCAGACAAAGGGAGCATATAACATTAAAACAGACAATTGAACAAAATGATGGGGGAGTGCATTAACAATTTAACAGATTAAAAATGACTAGTTTGTGGTTTACAGTCTGGTAAATCAAAACATATCTATATTAAAATATATACGTATATATGGACATAGACTGTTATTCGTCTCATGTACTCAAGTTGTGTATTTAAAGAGATGTCACTTCCTGGGATATCAGGGTAACATTTACCCTGAAGTTCCGTAAGGATCGAAATGTCAAAGGATATGGAGCATAATAAAGTAGGTGGCGAGCCTTCTTTTCTATCTACAGATGGTTTTGTAATGTATGTATGGTATGCATGCAGACCGTTACCTCTGGTGTTGATGCGAGTGTGGACTTTCATCTGGGGGTCTGAGGAGATCATGCAGGGCCACCAGGGGAACGTGCCCACCTTGGACCACACCAGATCTCCGATCACAAACTCCTTACAGAAGCCTGTCTCCTGGATTACTGAAGGGTGATGAACCTTTGAGACCTAAAGGTGAGAGTTAGTTAGTTAGTTAGTTAGTTTATTTGATCATCTCACATACATTTATACAAGTCATTCATCCACAAAAGCATAATCACTGTTTGAGGTGATCAAAAGGAAGCTTATGAATACCTATCCTACGTCTTCATGGTTTAAAATACATTGGTATGTTATAAAAGTGTTCTAATTTACCATATAAAGAGAATGTAAATAAAAAGAAACTGTAATTACATGCCCAAAATACATCGGCATAATAACAGATCAAAGAGTGCCTGTCCTACATATTCATGGTTTAGGATTAAGTAAAATGTATAAGGAGTGTACATGTTCACCATGTAAAGAAAAGAAAATATAAAATAAACTTAATAGTGGTGCGAGGCAGTGAGCACCATATACATGGTGAGCAGCCATGTATATGGCTGCTCACTGCTCCTAGTTGTTATAGGATGGGTAAAATGCAGAGAATAAATTTCACGTATGTGCAAATGTACTGTGACAAACTCGTCCCGAAGGCGCGGGGCCATATTCATATTCATATACATCAACAATAGCAAATCAGAGAATGCCTATCCTACATTTTCATGATTGTGTGATACAGAATATGTTATAGGAGTATACAAGTTCACCTTCTAAAGCAGATTAAAGCTTTTTTTTTTTTTTTTTTTTGGATCTAGAATCCATATGAAGCTATTGTCATTTATACCTATTTAATTACTGTATTTACCCAGGATATTGGATTTGAGTGTTTTTTTTATTTTTTATTGTAAGATATTATTACTGTGTTTAATCTCTTCTGTCAAACTGTTCCAAATCTTTACTCCACAAACTGAAATGCACATACTCTTTCGAGTGGTCTGAGCACTTGCTTGTTTAAAGTTTAGTTCCCACCTTAGGTCGTAGGCCCCCACCCTATCACTAAACATTTCCAGAATGTTTGCGGGAAGTACTTTATTCCTTGCCTTAAACATTAGTTGAGCAGCTTTGAAATCAACTACCGGTAGATCAACAGGCTTCAATGTACAAGACCTCAAAAATAGATTATTTGGATGCTCATAAAACCCTACCTTGTGCACTATTCTTATTGCTCTCTTTTGTATTATGGTTAATGGATGAAGGTTACTACTGTATGTATTTCCCCACACCTCCAAGCAGTAGGAACGATATGGTAGTATAAGCGTATTGTACAGGGTAAGCAGGGACGTATAATTTAGTACATTCCTTGTTTTACCAAGGACACCAACACTTCTTGCCACTTTTGCTCGCACATATTTTATATGGGATTTCGTAGACTCTTTCCAATTTAACACCATCAATTCAAAAGTTAAGAGCCTGAGGGTATTCTTATAATAATCCTGTAAGACAAACTACCAGATAGTAAAGGTGTCCCACACCAATGATAACTAACTGCAGCATAGATGTATTTATTTTTGAGCTGTGCTAACCACTCCTACATCCAGCTTTGTGTGTATGTCCGTCCGTCCTGCAGAGCTTGGCACTGGCCAAGCTTTGTGGGACGCTTAATGAAATTAACTCATAAAAGCCACTGCTGACTTCACACTGGGTGTGAAGTTTTACTTTTGATTTTATGCCATAAAATGCATACAGTACATCATTTGGTAAAAAACCTCTCTACATTCTATACAGCTTTGCATATGAATTTCATGGATAAGATTTATCTTTTTATCTGGTAGTTGACACATGGAATGGAGAATGGACAAAGCATCTCTTACCTTTGGTGTCTTTGGCTCAGCTTTGATAACAGTTTTCTGAGGCGTCTCTTTTTGAGGCGTCTCCCTCTGAGCCACAGGTAGTTCTCTGGGTTGAGGCTGGATGGGCGAGTCCTCTGCCTGGTCCGTGGGACCTCCCTGTGACTGTCCCAGATCCAGACCCTGTTCTTGGACCTGTCCTTGCAATCGCACACTCTTTTTCCTCTTCTCCTTCTTCCTCTCATGTCTGCGCTGTACCTGTGTGGCCTCTGTCGTTTGAGACTCCTGTTGAGATTTTTTTAAAAGAACAAAACATGTGATGTGAGAACATCACCCATCTGTACTTCTCTATGCTGATTTAATTTATTTCATTATCTATGATTGTAACTTGGACATGAGCACGATACCTGCATCTCCTGTAGCAAATCCCCACATAGAGCAGATTCAAATAGCTCTTTGCCATTCTGGTAGGTCTTTATGATCTTGAGCTTAATTTCCGGAGAGCTGGTTTTCTTCAGCACACTGCTGGGCACAGAGGATGGGGCATGGGGTGGCTGAGAAGAGGGGGTACTGTCCAATAGTGATGGAGGAGGGCTGGTTGAGGGCAGGAGTAACGGGGGAGGCGGGGGAAGTGTATGGGTCATAATGTGTGGCGTTTGGGCAAGGGAGGACATGGGCGGAGGGCTATGAGGGTGAATGTGTGGGTGCGCGTGCGGATGAGGCTGTAGATGAGGTGGGTTTGAGTGGTAGTGGTGCGCATGGTGGTGAAGAGGGTGATGGTGGAGGTGTGGGTGGTGCGAGGGGAGGGGAGGGGACACAGGCGACAATGGCCTGTCCTGGAGACCTGGGCCTCTCAGCACCGTGCTCTCTCCTGGCATGAGGCCATGGTGGTCTCCGTAACTCCGTATGGTGCCGTAGCCGTTGGCGGAGCCATTGGGGTACTGAGAGTACATGGAGAACTTGGTCTGCGGCTCGTAGAGGCCCAGGCCCGGAGGGTAACCATTGGAGACATGGGGCATGTCCTCCGAGGCAGAGGGCGGGTACGAGAACTCTGCGTCCAGGGCAGCATCGTAGGAGGGCCCTCCATCCTCACCCGGATCACTGCCGGTGTCGTAGGTGCCCTCCTGTCGGATGTTGGCTGAGTCAATGAGCTGAGGGGGTTGCTGAATTGTATTTCCCATGATCCCTTGCATGAAAGAGAAGGAGAAATCCATTGTTGTGCTCCTGCATCCTTAACTGTGTTTTTCTCTGACTGGACCTGCAGGATGAGTAATATACAACTGACTGAAGAGAAGCACCATACTCCAACATCAAAGATGTCAACAACACTATATAATCCATAAACCTTTTTCCAGAGTGCTGCCGTGTAACTGCGAAGTCGCCTCACACACATCGGTGCCGCTTGACACCGCAGTTATGGTTATCGCTCTGAGAAATCGGTCTATACTGTATATTGTATATATCTCTATAAGTCAAGACAAGTAAATTACTTGTACTTGTTTTTTCTAATATATTTATCACAAAAATATTCAAGGCAAGATAATCAAATAATGTAATGCCTAGCATTTAGCACACATCTGGAACAAACTCCCAGAAAACTGCAGGTCTTATTTCTGTTAAAACACAACTAAAGACCTTTCTGTTTGCTGCTGCCTTTGATTGAGTAAGTTTTCTTTTCTCTTCTGCACTGTAACTATCTATACATTTTGACTTCTTTTGTTTTATGCATCCTAATGTCATTTTAAACATGTATAATTATGTTTCCTTTGCATGTTCTGTAAAGCACATTGAATTGCCTGAAATGTGCAATACAAATACAACTGCCTTGTGCCAATGTGCAATTGCCCTGTGCAATATATCATCCATATCATTGCCCATATCGCCTATATCGTTGCCCATATCGTTACGTTTTACGTTTTGCTACACTTCGAATATCCAAATAACAAGTGTGGGAACCCAATAGCACTTAAAATCAAGAATGATATTGACTTATTATTATGCAGTTTTTTGAATAATGCTTAGTTTTCACTTTTGCAACACTTAAAATATTGAATATGAAATGTGTAAAGTAATATATCATATCAATATCAGAATATTTGGCATAAATATGGAGATATTAAATGTGGTCCATATCGTGCAGCCCTAGTCCCTAGTAAACAATTGTGGTGTTATTACTGGTGTTATTACTTGGCGTTGCCATTGCAAATATAAGAACACTGGTGCCAAGTCAATGAAACATCTATTCAAAATTGGGACCAACAGGATCTATCTTTTACAGACCTAATGATATCTCATCAAGTCATCATATTACTAATCATATTACTCAATGAATTGAATACACAGGATCACAATGGAAACAAGCCTTTGGGGCTTTTTAGGTTATCCTTTTAGCATCATTGTATAACCTACTATTTGCAGACTGTTAATAAAGTATTCAATCAGGCCAACACTTGTTCTCAGGACTCCAAACAACCTTTAGTTATTTGCTGCTGGGGGGATCATCTAGTCAACCTAATTTTTCCACAAAACTGCTATCAATAGGCCTATTGATAACAACAAACAAACAAAACAGCTGAGTAGATGCTCTGCTCTTTGAAATTATTTGGGTTGTGTCAGAATTCTTCCGCGAGACCCATTCAAATCCCCGTTAAACGTGTAAATACCATGTCAATACTAGTCCTTTGATCGCAACGCTACTGAACAGACCAAGGCAGCAGGGCTGCCTTCCTTCCACACGACGATGTAAACATCCATGGTGTCAACCTATGCACCATCTTCATGCCTTTATTGAGATATTTAGGCATAGCTTCACTGTTACAAGCATTGACACACATTTTACATGTGTTGTTACGTTTGGAAAATGACTGCGCAGGCAAAAATGTTTCAGTGGAACTGGTAGCTAGCCAACATATACCTGTTTTTATGCACCTATTTTTGTCTCCTTCTTTAAAACATGTATGAAAATGTGATGTAATGTTCTTGATGCTGGCACATGGCGACATGTTGCAGATTTGCGACGTGTATAAGGCAGGAAACACAAGATGAAAAGGCAGCTAACATTAGCTATGCTACATTGACAATATGGCTGCCTTTATCCCTTTAAATCAAATTTGTCTAGCGTGATTATACCTCCATCACTGGTTTGTAGGAAAACTAAATGTTAAAAACAAAACAAGCAACGACTACGCGGGCCGTTCACTCGTAAACATGCAGCAATACGACAGTAAACACGCTTATCTCTAGAGAGAAAGCAAAAACGGAGCACGCACAGACAGTAAAGATGCTGTGAAATAAAACATGTCAATACCTTCAGTGTGTCCCATTCTAAACACATACACCAGGATACGTTTTCCGCGTGCAATCTGTATAAAGTGTAAAAAATAAAAAAATAATAAAGATCGCAGATTATATTGACCGCAGGGCCTCTTCGTTTTTTAACGCTATTCTCAATAGATGAGGGGTGGGTGGGGGGTTAACGTAACTGATCGCTAACCCAATCCCATTGCCTGCCTCTTCCTCCTCAATCTGCAGGAGCTAAAAAGCTAGAGGAGCATTCGGTAGAATCTTGGTGGAGACGGGAGGAATGTCCAACTTTCGCCCCTATCTATCTATGTATCTAATCTATCTACCTCAGATTCTGTGCTAGTCTATTTTAACATAATAATACAGCTCCCTCTTCCTCCAGCTAACAAAAGCACCCTAGCTGCTCCCCTGGCTGCTACGGGGCCTTGTACTCCGCTCAGCGCCAAATCACAAGCACCCGATTGGACTGTAGGTGGTGGTGGAGGGGGTCTTCTTCATCAGATCCACCATAACGTGTGGGTTTTTAGCTCATCGCTATAGAGACATTATTGTAAACAAAAAACAAAACAAGTATTCATGTAAAACAACGCGACCTAGGTTGGGCAGCTGCAATAAGCGTCTTGCTTTAACCTATGGCTTTAACACAAGAAATAAGGGCTGCTGTCGAAAAACAATCGGAAGATAGATTTACTGAAGGAAATGTTATTAATTAATAATTACTGACATGACATGATGTGTTCGTGTTCGTGAATATTGCAATCAACATTTTAGAAACATGATTAATAGGCTACTAAAGGCTTGATTTGTTCTTCATTTCCATTGCGAGAGGAGTAGATAGATCTACAAGTTATCAACGCGTCGCTTTGATCGATGACTTTAGAGATCTGGTCTTTTTTCGACGAGCGACACTGTGGTACTACGGAGCATAAAAACGGATGCAGTATGTTGGGGGGTGTCATAGGGAATAGCAGTGGGCGTGGTTTGCTGGTGCCCAAAAAAAAAAAAAATCCCCACTTTTACAAAAATATTTTAAGCCTAGAAACAAGCCATCAGGATCTTAGTGAATCATGACCATGAAACCTTTGATTCTGTGAAAAGAAAAAAATCGGACCTGTGTGAAGTGAGCGGTGCTCACTTTGCATGGTATCAAACACGACACCCATGAGCATATCTCCTTGGCGAGGAGGGAATTCAACGCAGGTTATTGTAAAAGGTTCCCCAACACGGCTTGGGAGCTTTTGGCTGGTGAAGACGACGGAGGCGCACCATCTCAAGCGAACTTGATCCACGTGAGACACCTCCAAGCGAGCTAAAGCGAGCGAGCCGCCGTGTCGAGCGTTGCGAAGTCCGCTTGAGCCTACTCAGGGACAGAATCATAAATCTTCATCCCCCGACTCCTCCTCCAGGGGAGTGAATCTTTTACAATAACCTGCATCAAATTCACTCCTTGCGTCACTTTGTATGGGCCGTTCTGTCCGTGATGTCAGTTATCTATCTATAAATGCGAGAAGTCTCTGCGTGTGTGTCTGTCTGTCTGTCTGTCTGTCTGTCTGTGTGTCTGTAATCCGCGTATCTCGAGAACCGTTCGTCCCACCGGCTTCAGATTCGGCACACGCGTTCCCCGCCGCGGCACGGAGTGCAGTGCCGGGTCTCGACCCGACCCGACGCGCGGTTTTCCCGAACCGGCGCGAAACGTTCGGAATCTCCTTATGCGGGGTTGATTGTTGACATCAGGCTGTTCCGGAGGAAATCGGCGAAAGCTCTGACTCATTGTGACATCACTTCATAAAAGGCTCTGACATCACGTACGCCACATGAGTCAACAAAAAATCTCTGAATATCTCCATATATAGCATATATGGGCATAAAATGGACGCAGAATCACAAAGATCTCCATATACGGGCATAAAGGGACACAGACAGACGGATACAGAGATCTCCATAAATGGGCATAAAATGGACGCAAATGGCATATATGGGCATAAAATTTACGCAGAATCACAAAGATCTCCATATACGGGCATAAAGGGACACAGACAGACAGATACAGAGTTCTCCATATATGGGCATGAAATGGACGCAAATAGACAGATATCTCCATATATGGGCATAAAATGGACCCAGAACTATATCTGCAGTGATCTCCATATATGGACATAAAATGGACACTGACAGACAGACAGACAGACAGACAGACAGATAACAGATATCTCCATATATGGGCATAAATGGACACAGGCAAACAGATGGTCAAAACGGGTCCTATGACAACAGGTATAATGGGGTTTGCATTAAAGGGCGGGGCATTCATTCCCTATTTACATCGTTCCCGAGTTGGCCAGGTCGCCGACTAGACGCTGGGCCGCCCGAGCTTCTAGTCTCAATAAATGGAGTTCTGTGCTCATACGGACACTCATACGGACACTCATGTCAGTGACGTCAGTCATCCCTGACAGCAGAGCGACCTGTGCCGATGCCATACTTCCCTCTGTAACAATGTAGGCGCTATGTAGTGTCGGGAGCGTTTGCTCACTGGGAAGACGCATTTGCGACGTCGCTTGCCAATGCTGCGCGAGCGAGGATCAAAATTGACAAGCGACGTCGCAAATACATCTTCCCAATGAGCAAACGCTCCCGAGTCCCGACGCTACATAGCACCTACATTGTTACAGAGGGAAATAGGCATCGGTGCTGTGCTGTCTGGGATCATTCTCCAATCTCCATACATGGAGTTCCGTGCTCATACGGACACTCTTAGGGCCGATGCATACGCGACCTGGCGTTTCCCAAGGAACCTAAGCACAACGGTGTGGGCCAGTGGTAGGCAAGGACTCAAGGAGGTAGGGAGCGCTTCGCTGTGTTCACTTGGACCGTGTGGAGGTGCCGAAAGTCCGGGGGACGAAGATTTACTATTCTGTTCATAGCGGCGCATAACTCGGTAACGGCGCTGAGTCAGCTACGTCGCAACGCTCGACATGGCGACTCGCACGCTACCACTCGCTCGGCGGTGTCTCACGTGGCTCATGGTCGCCTGACACGGCGCGCCTCTGTCATCACCGAAAACAAGCGCTCCTGTCCCTTGCAGCCCCCCGCGCCCTCACCGTCGGGCTTAGGGTCATTGGGAAAAACGTGGACGCGATGCATACAGCATACTCCACTTTTAGAGACGATTGTATTGAACCGAAATAAATTCGGCTCTAAAAGTGGAGTATGAATCGGCCCTTACGGACACTCATTTACAGACACACAAAGCCAGATGTAGGAGCAGTTTGCACCGCTCAAAGATTGAAAATCCCTAAACAAAGGGTATTTATTAATAAATAAATAATACATTAATATAAATATACAAATATTTGTTATCACATAATCAATGGTTTTATGGTCATGATTCACCAGGATTCTGGATGGTTTGTTTCTAGGCTTAAAATAATTTATCTAAATATATTTGTAAAAGTCTGGGGAAAATGAATGGGAGATTTTTTTTAGTGGCACCAGTAAACCACGCCCACTGCTATGCCCGTGTTCTGGGCTGTGATTGGCGTGTTGGAGCTGAGCTCTAGGCTGTGATTGGTTCCTACAACCCGACGCCGCCGACGTGAACCCACCTCTCCTGATTCGTGCAGCCAACAACATCCACGCATGTTCACCGTGACCTTTCAGTGCAGTCATCGCTGCACCGAATGGAGGCCGACTCCTTCTAGAACCATCTTCATTAAAGAATATACACAAAAACGAAAGGGGAAAACGCTTCGTAAACGGCTTCAACCATGACCGTGCCCGCCCCTTGTGTTTTTCGTCGCGCGACATTAACCGACCGACCGCTTTGAATGGATTATTTTGTTCGTTTTCACCGAGAAGCCTTCTTCTTACTACGCCCAGTCAGCAGCCATAGCTCGGACATTGACGCTGGAGGTAGGTTCCTTCGTCACCAGACTGCCATTTTCCGCTGTGCTGTGCAGCTAGCTTAGCTAGCTGCTAACAGGCTATGCGCTAAAGGCAGAGGGTACTTTTTTTTTTTTGTTGCGGTGGTGGAAAGTAACTCAGTACATTTACTCAAGTACTGTACTGTCACAATTTTGAGGCATTTGTACTTTACTTGAGTATTTTCCAATTTACAACACTTTTACTTTTACTCACTACATCTAGGATCCAAATTGTGTACCTTGACTCCACTACATTTATATGAAAACTTTAGATAGTTCTTTGTAGATTTTGATTATCATCACAAAACATGCATTATCACATCAGTCTCACAATACGTCGCATTGCGAGCTTGTGGATAGGCTATTTTCAAAAGAGGGCAGGGACATACTGCATAACGATTACCTTTACTTTTGGTACTTTAAGTACATTTTTATACCAATACTTTTGTAATTTTACTCAAGTACTTTTAGAATTCTGTACTTTTAATTGTAATGGAGTATTTCTACATTGTAGTATTAGTAAAGAATTTGAGTACCTTTTTCATCGCTGGTGGCGTTAGCTGCGTAACTGTCATAATAATGTCACAGGAAGCTTAGTAGCTAAGATGATAACATAGCCTCCCTCTGTCTGACATTCAAGTAGGCCTACTCTACTCTCAACCAGAGTCCATATCAATATGAAGAGATATATACACGTATGATGAAGCTCTTTAACACGTGAGACCCGGCCTGTCTTTCACAATCAAAGGCAAAAATGTTTAGTTTGCTTTAGCTAACCTAGCTAACGTGCTGGCTATATGCGGTTTGCTAACGTTAACAATTAAAAATACAATTAAAACGGTGGCAGACGTTCGACCAGTGAAGCAACTAAGATATCATTTTCAAACATCACATCTGGATTTATAGAGTGAATCTAGTCAATAGATTCAGTTCTCTAGTGGAAGTCCAGGGTTGTCAACATTGGACGGTCAGAATCCAGGAGATTTATTTTTTGGGGTGTGCGCAGAACTCCCCTACCGGGGTCTGGGGGTCCTCTCCCCAAAACCTCTTAACAGATATATATTTTCCTGTGTTCTGTTGAATTTTGTGCATGTTTGATACTTTTATGAAGCTTGCTTTACTAGCACTCGTCCAATTTCAGCCTTAAAATACCAAATGTAGGTGAATAATAATGACTTCTCATCTTTAAGTCATTACATGTATATGATCTTTCTTGCATGCATTGCCCCCAACACTAAAGTGGGGGGTCTGGGGGTCCTCCCCCAGAAAAAAATGTAACATAGTAGATGTCATTTCCTGTGTTCTGGTGAATTAGTGCATGTTTTATATGTTTATCGGGCTTGCTTTACTAGCATGGGTACAATTTCAGCCTTAAAATGCCAAATGTAGGTGTACATATTTGATGACTGAACCAAAGGACATCTTTAATGATGACTTCTAATTTTAAGTCATTGTGTCTGATCTTTCTTGCATTCATTGCCCCACCCCTAAAGCAGGGGGTCTGGGGGTCCTCCCCCAGAAAAAAATTAACATAGTAGATGTAATTTCCTGTGTTCTGGTGAATCTGGGGAGTTTGATACCAAATCCAGGAGAAATCCAGGAGATTTGCCAATCCAGGAGCATGCCAGGAGATAGGGTCAAAATCCAGGAGACTCCTGGGAAATCCAGGAGAGTTGACAAGCCTGAGTGGAACAGTGAATCAAAACGAATCTTTTACGAGGTTAACTCTTCCGACTGCACTGAACGCCTTAATTTCTTCTAAAATGTTAGTGAACGTATATTGTTGTTGTATGATAAACTATGACATAAAGGTAGGGTGACCATATTTCCAGCCACTCAAACCGGGACGCAAAACACTGTTTCCTAAAACTGGGACCCTAAAAGCAATGCGCACGTTACAGCGCACGCATGTGCCCATTCTCTGACGTTCGTGCACGCGCACACACGCACCGCAGGGTTGCAAACAGGCAGTGAGTGATTGACAAACAGCCTCAGCGTTGAATTCAGACACGCAATGAATTTGTTCCTGCTGATTGGTTAGGTGAGCATGTTTTCATGAAAAGAACATGATAAATGTCTATGCAACCACTGAAAACAGCTACTATTATTTTAATTCTGGCAAAAACCGGGACAATTTTGCAGTGAATGTTGAAAAGCGGGACATATCAGTGTTTTAAAGATATTTGTCGGGACACCGGGACACGCAGCTTGAAAACGGGACTGTCCCGGGTAAAACGGGACGTCTGGTCACCCTACATAAAGGGCCCGCGTTGCCACGGTAGGTGACTAATCTAAACAAACAACATACGGCGGTGGGATCGTTAATGACATTTGCCTGTTTACGTTGACGGCCACGTGACAAGATAGGCGCGTGTAACTCCTGGACGTGGTGATGTAACGTTGCCTCACCTCTGCCATGCCGACCAAAACACCTGTCAGATTGCTGTTGAATCAAGCTCACTGTCATGTTATTTAATTTTATGTAACTAACAATGATTTGTGTGATTTGTGCTTTTAACAGGATACCTCACTCTGCCTCTGCTATGGCAGTTTTTAATGCCCAGGTGATTCTGGCTGTCACAAGATGCAGGTAAGAGATTGTGTCAGCAGTTACACATTATAATATACTTTAGTTTATTGTATTGACAGAGATGGAAATCACTGCATTGAAGAATACTCACAATAACCGGAGTTAAACACACTGCTCATCCAGTGATTTAAGACCTGATAACTTGCCTAGTGGTGGTACAGTGTCTTTGGGGGACAGTGACACTTCAAGGTAACTTGTTTGTATCTCAGCAATTGTTTAAATTGTCTCATAAAGACTGAAAGTCTAGGTTACTCTACTGAAGTAAGATTAACTGCTTGTTTTTGGTCAAATCACTGGAGATGGGTGTAGTTAAAGACTAGAATTACTACTGACAGGCATGTATTGATGCAAGTGAATGTGCAAAATGGTGAAACATGGCCACTCACTTAAAACAATAACAATACTCTTCCCCCAAACATGACATGACACTCCTGTTAAAGTATTAATTGCCAGTAGGTGTCTATGTTAGGTACTAGCTTGTGTAAGTTAAGTTTGCAGTCTCCACCAGATATGTAAATTATCAGTGACTGTTATGACTAGCTTGTGGCCAGGTTCTTGTATATGTTTTACATAGTCCTTTCTGCAATGTTATTGCAACCCTACCTCACACTGTAATGTGTTAACATTTTCCTTTTCTCTGTCAACAGGGGATCGTATTTGCTGTCCAAGAGACAGAGCTGTTCGTCTCTCTCTTCCAAAGCCTACCTACATATAGAACGTACCGGCCATTTATCCCCCATATACACAACCAGGCACTCCCACCACTGCCTCAGGACCCACACCTGTCGGACTCACAGCGCTAGCTTGCTAGCCAGGTCCCTACACAGCTCAACCACTTGGCTCCAGGACACAAAACAAGACACTAAAGCTCCTGGAGCCCAGGATGACCCTCAGGCGACAAAGAAAGAACCCGCCACACCTTCGACCCCCACTCAACCCCCACCAGCTCCCACCCCACCAACTGCTGCTGCTGCTCCAGCTCAGGAGAGGGCAGTGGTGAAAAAATCTCTATATGTGAGGATTGTGGATGAGATGAAACACTACTACAATGGCTTTCGGCTCCTGGGCATCGACACCAAGATTGCCAGCAGGATGGGGTGGAGGTTGTTGCACGGACAAGTTCTCTCACGCAGGGAGAGAAGACGGGTAAGAACTGGGGGCTGTGTTGCATTATTTTGGCCATAATTAGTTAAGGCTAAGTTGATTTTCCTCATGCTCCTAGTCCTATATGAGCACAGCAGCCAGGCCAGGCCTAAGCATGTTGATCAGTTATGCAATGCTCGGAAGTCAATGGAATGCAAGCGATCCTGGAAAATGTTCTGTACTTTTCTGCCCTCTCCTTATCTCTTGTCTTTATACTGCCCTGCCCTCAGGTCACAGCATAATCACGGGTGTCTAGTCTCTTCTCATTCCCATTGTTGAAGATCTTGTAGTAGAAAGTAGCTGCGCTGGTTATTCTGCCTTGCCACTGGTGACTGGGTGATTGTTAGTAAATCAATCCGATACATTTTATGGCAGAGGGCTGGCCGGGATGGCGCCATGACAATCCTTCTTAATGTTTGTATGGTGTGTTGATTTTCTGACTGTCTCTGCCATGGCTCCTGACCTGTCGGCCTATATTAAACTCCTGGTGTAGCACACTATGTACTTGGGAAGTCCTGGCAGCTGAGTTGGCTTAGGCATAGTGTACCATGCACATGCATGGTGTAGATTTAAGCTTTGATTTTTTTAATGTATTTATTAGATCCCCATTAGCTTACTGTACAGTCACAGCAGCTACACACATCATCAACAACAACCTATTTCATGTGCTGTGTGCCATGATATGGCTTTTATAATAGCTTTCATGTTTTTAACTGTTATTCAGTTCCACATACAGTTTTGTAGTTAATCTATTCTGCTTTCTATCAGTAAGGATTGCTCTTTTATTTAATTCCACAGCACGTAGACTAATAGCCTAGCATATTGGTATCATTTGTGAGTCTCATTCAGTTTATGTTCAGTTCAGACTTTATTGCCCACCCACCTCATGGGTGCACTGTGAACTGAATAACATTTCACCTGGGATCACAAGTGTAAACAAAAGCAGTACAAACAATGAAGAAAGTGCAGACATACTATAATGTTAGGTAACTGGCAGTAACTTATCAGATAGTGTAGCAATCAGGAATATGGAATTCAACAATTGAATTATTTTTCAGATAAAATATAAATTTCCTTTTTTTTGACAGTCAAGAGACTAAGCTTTTAGTTTTAAATTTTCATCAGCTCATCAGGTAGACTGTGAAATGATCAAGAATATGGAATTTAGGATTATTCTGTCAGCAATGGAAGCCATACATGTTATCCTATCCATTCCTGGGCTTCAGAATAAAGACTGCTGGATGTACAGTAGTAGAGTGGATAAATAATAGCTTAACTGTTTACAGTGAACATTGATTTCAGTGATGTTCAGTACCAGGAGCTAGTTCTGAAACTCAAATCAGCTGATGTGGTCAGCTGAGCTGGTTTGGTTTCAGTTGTGTTCACAAAGCATGAAATAGGTCATTGTAGGCAACTCTCAGGTAAGCTTACTGGTGATTTAAAAGGGGCTTCTCAGTGCATTTTCTCATGTTCTGTCTTGGTTAGTGGGACCATAGAGGTCGCGTTTGACTTCTGTAGCTGTATAAATGTCTTTAAATGCCCATTGCTTGCAGACATTTGTCAGTTAACTTGCAACTTAAAATGCAACTGCATTTTACCAAGTTCATATACATTGGTGAGGGAGATGAATTTACTGTATGAGAAACACAGGCACACCTGCATGCACACACAGTAACCCAAGCTGTGACTGTCATCATGACAGAGTTGTATTTGGGCTATTTTAGGAAGCTGACAGCGCTACAGCACACATGGTTTGCCTGTGATATACAAAATACAGTCATACTATTACTGACAGCTTTGATAGGATTGGCAAGAATTCTCAAAAGGCTCACGTTAAGTTGTGCTTGCCAAGAGGAAACTGAAACTTCACTAGACCAGTAATCCTGGCACCCTGATGCCAGCTACTTGTGACTTGTTGGCCATGATACTCATGTCAGTTTCTTTCCAACTCTCTCTCTAGCTTATGAGGACCTGTGCTGACCTCTTCCGTCTTGTGCCCTTCACGCTGTTCATCATCGTTCCTTTCATGGAGTTCCTGCTTCCTGTCTTCCTCAAGCTCTTCCCAGAGATGCTTCCCTCCACTTTCGAGACGGAGTCCAAAAAGGCATGTTTACATATACACTCTGAATCGGCCTGAAGCATGACTGACTTCATGGCCCAAGTCTATCCCCTGCTTACATAACCTCAGATAGGGTGAGGTGTGCAGTGTATTTAAGGAACCAGTCATAGCTGATGCAAGCAGTTGGTCATGGCCATTTGAGACAATTGCTTTTGACAATGTTATCTCAACACAAATAATGTTTAGAAAAACATTGCCAGATTCTCATGTGTTCAAGAAATCGTGTGTATTGTATTGCTACCAATTGTAACAATACACCTTGATATCATATGAGTTACCATTTAGGGCTTTTTTTTTTACCTCACCCGAACCCTCATCTTTCCTCCCCTGTGAAGGGTTAAATCCAGTAGAAGCAGATGGTTCTTTTCTGTTAGGTTCATTAGCTATGTCAGCTCTGATGTTCCCTGGACGCTCTGGGAACATGGCTGAGTGACTCCCAGATATGCCCACGTGCTGCTGGACAACAGCGGTGTCTGGCCTTTGAGACACAAGATTAAAAGAGCACTGGTGTTTTCACAACAGACTTGTTTTGTGACGTCATGGTGAGGGATTTCGTAAAACGGTATTCTGTCAATTTGGTCAGATTTGTCGCTTTGTTTTTGGAAAATAAGGAACCCACCTGCCACAATTTTGTTACACAATCACTTTAGTATGGTAAGTGACATTCTTTTGATAAAATAAGTGTTAAATTGCTTTATATTCTGATAGTACTCATTGGTAGAGTTGTTTGTTTAGTAACGGATCTCCCTGTCCCTCCAGTTCTTGATTAATTAAACAGAAAACACATTTTCAGGTCAGATTAGCAATTCTATCCATAAAGGAGAGAGAACTCACAGGATACAGATTAAACAAACAAAATTGGAAGTGATGACACAAAGAAATAGATCCGACAAAATTGAACTGGAACACTATATCACAGGGGTCTTCGACGTTTTCAGGCCAAGGACCCCTTAGTTGAGAGAGAGATGAAGCATGGATGAACTATACGGAATCTATGAAATGGAATCTAAGGTTGAGGGGCAACCTTAGATTCCATTTCATAGATTCCGTATAGTTTCATCGTTTGACAGCATGATCATCAGTGTATTTTGGGTTATTTTCAATTTGTTTTCAGATATTTAACCACTTGAACCGTCAATATTAAATACACTTGACCTTTCACTATGTACTTGGTGTGCTCTATTTCCCCTCTACACCAAACCTCTTTGCCAAAAATAGCCGATCTACAAGCTCACAACGCCTCGCAGCTAAAGTTCTCAGAATATGGACACTAGGGTTCAAATGGTTAATATAAAAAAGGGAGAAACCCCCTGTAGTAACTCTGAGGACCCCCTGTTGAAGACCACTGCGCTATCACATTCACAAATAGTGCTTAACGGGCAGGCTACACCAAGCGTCTTTACGCACGTTAGCGTATGCGGGGCGTGCGCGCGCGCGTATGCGCGTTTTGGAAAGATCTAATGTATATCAATTCAGCCGGCTACACCAGGCGCACGGATAGCGCGAACCACGGATACGCATTCCCTAAAAATAGGATCGGTTCTATTTTTTACATACGCGTATGCGTTTTGTACACAGACTCCCATGGTCTCCCGCACATATACCCCCTCCTTGTTGTAGCCAGGGGCTTTTCGCACACGCACAGAGAGCGCACGCACAGACAGCGCACGCATGTGTCCGCGTTTTCTGGTGTAGCCTGGCCGTTAAACTTTTTAACAAAATACTATTGTTTTAAGCAAACAAATGAAACAATATTACTTACCCTGCTTTTAATGAGTATATAGGTCCACACTATAACCAATACATCCTCCATCCCATCATTGAGACAGAATAATGTTGCAGGAGAGGGACCTGGTACCGACTATAGTATATTTTCCTACACTGTTTATCTCCTCACAACTTTTTAAAAGTTTAATTCTGAGCTCAACCGGCCTCTCTCTCTGCAGGAGGAGAAGCAAAAGAAGGGTCTGGCAGCAAAACTGGAACTGGCCAAGTTTCTCCAGGAGACCATCGCAGAGATGGCCCGCAGGAACAAGGCAAAGGTTCAGACTGAGGACGAGACGCAGCGCTTCTCCACATACGTACAGAAGGTAAAACCAGAATGCTGTCATCTTTGTTTTGCACAGTAGCTCAAAATTCGCCGATCTGCCACCACTAGTTTATACCATGAAACGGTTCTCTTTGTGAAACACTGTAAAATATATACATTTTACATCTCAGATGCCTCTGTGTTGCTTATCGCTCAGCCATTCATTAACCCGCTGCTTCTGACAGAGCTAACAGTTGCTGCTCTGCTCAGACAGAGATTCAAAGGTCACATATACATCCCAGGTAGCTGCTAACACACAGTGATCATTAATCATAACTCATGCCAGCGTCTCTGTTTCCGGTGCTGAACACACAGCTGAATCCATGATGACAGTTTACGTCAGGGGTTCTCAACCTTTTCAGGCCACGACCCCCCAAAATAATCATATCCCCTCGCCCCCAAAATACTTTGGGGACCCCCCTGGGGGTCCCGACCCACATGTTGACAACCACTGCTTTGCGTCATTAAACCGCATCCAATCAATGCCGTCTCATTTGCATGTTGCTCAGGTGCGTCACACCGGGGAACAGCCTACCACCAAGGACATCGTCAAGTTCTCCAAGCTGTTTGAGGATGAGCTGACGTTGGAGCACCTGGAGCGCCCCCAGCTGGTGGCTCTGTGTAAGCTGCTGGAGCTGCAGCCCATCGGTACCAACAATCTGCTCCGCTTCCAGCTGATGATGCAGCTGAGGACTATCAAGGCAGACGATGAGGTGTGATTTGCGGCAGTGTTGACGTCCTCAAGATCTCTGTTATGATAGATGTGCCTTACAATTTTATTTCATTTTTTTTATGTAATTATTTTGTTCAATCTTGACTCCTATACTAATCTATGACAACTGAATCTCCACCCGGGGTTCAATCTTTACCTTTTTCTAAGGAAATGTATGAAGAGTTCAATATCTTTCTTGAAATCTTTTGGACAATATATAGATGTCCAAAAGAATGTACTATCTATCTTTAACTACAATTCAGAAACAACATTTGGTTGATAAAATAATGTTATGGCTGTGGTGGTTCTGTGGTCATGAAGGGAGGATAGAGGTAGCGAAACGTTGTGTTCAAATGAGGAAGTACAGGGTGGAGAGCCACCCACACTGCTGTTAATAAAGACGACGCCCTATGTTTGCATGCTTCCACAAAAGTGTAATTTCTTTTTCTTTTTTTCAGTTATCAGAACATCCAGTTTTACATGTTTTCTTTATCTGTTTCTCTCCTCAACACCTATTGTCCTAAACTGAATGATTCTATTCCCTCCCTGTCTCTACAGATGATCGCAGGAGAGGGTGTGCCGGCCATGAGTGTGTCAGAGCTGCAGGCAGCATGCCGTAGTCGAGGGATGAGGTCTCTGGGTCTCACCACCGACCAGCTACGTCAGCAGTTACAGCAGGTGAGACACTAGAGGTGACAAAGAAACAGTCATTCTCAATGGAGGCCAACGACATGAAGCCACAAACTGTCGCTGAAGCTTGTAAAGAACATTTACACAAGAACAATGTTGAATTGTTTACGATGTAGTGAAGCGTCAAAATTATGTTTTTATTTCACCATTTCCTCTCCCCTTCTCTCTCCCCAAAATTCCTGCTCTGTTCCGTAAATGGAAGTAATACGATTAATTCTTAATGGTAACCCAATTCCCTGTGATATTCAACCCTACCCTTTTCATCTACTCTGTATCGAGTAACACTTTAGCAGCCACTCGACAGCAATGTACCTGGGTACACTACGGCTCGGTAGCTTTTGTCGCTGCTAGTGTGAATGTAGCATTAACATATCAGTTCCGTAGTGTACTTTGCTTTATTCAATTCACTTTTCTTTTGGGTGGGTGGGTATTTCTTCCATTTACAGAACAGATCAGGAATTGTGGGGAGAGAGAACGGGAGAGGAAATGGTGCTTCGCTACATCATAAACAATTCAATATTGTTCTTTACAAGCTTCAGTGACATGTTAGATTATTTATTCTTTATTACTTCGGATTCAATGTGGTGCAATATGTGTTATAACCAAAAGCAGTGTTCTCAAGTAAGCGGCTTCTGTGGTTCTCTTCTGGTAGTGGCTGGACCTGCATCTGAAGGAGAATGTTCCTCCATCCCTGCTGCTGCTCTCCAGGGCCATGTACCTGACGGACCTCAAACCTAAAGCTCCAATCATCCCCCCTGTACCTAAACTTGAGGTTAGATGCACACATAACTCTAAATCTAGTAAGCTGAGGCTTTTCTACAGTCCCAAGAATGTACAAATTAGAGAATCAGAGCAGTGCACATGAAAGTCCAGTGTCACTTTCGGGTCGTTGAGTAGATGGTATGCAGGTCACGGATGTGGAGTATGTTCTGGGCAACACAGTAAACCCGTAAGGCGTACTCTGAAAAGCTCCACAACTTGTATAACTCCTTTCATTGTTCCTGGCTCTGCCAAAGGGGCGCTCTTATTTGTACCCTGAATAACACGACAATAATAATAATAGGCAATAGTCATATTGTATTCACAATCTTTTTGGGAGAGAGGGAGTGGATGATCATATATTTTTGTTGTTTTTGTAGAAATCTAACCCTCCTCCTGTGGAGAATACAGAAGCAACAACACCCTCTGCCTCCACTGACAGGCTGGCTGACCCTGCCCTGGTCATCAAAGACAGACCGGTCAGTACACTCCTTTGATGTACCACAAAAATACACAGCAACATTTCCAAAGTTCCACAAGGCTCCTCCGTTTTATAAAATATTTTTGATCTAAAATGTCTTCCTGTCTATTTATCTGTCCAAGGCAGAGGAGGTGAGAGACAAGGCCCCTGTGCTGTCAGACAAACCTCTTACTCCTGCTGAAATCCTTCAGGTACGTCTCCATGGAACACTGGGTTTTGTGTTGTCAACTGGAAAGTGGAAACAGTTTGAGATTAGATCCAAGGCGGGACTTCTGAGTTCTGACCCAGTTACTTTAGTAGTTAGTTTCTGCTTCTGAACACTTCATACAGCTCATGTCTGTTATCAGTATGAACAGTTCATAGACAAAATTGTGTGCACATCTCAAGCCTGTATTCAGGCCAGGTGCAAGGTAATGCAGATAATGGAAGGCGAGGAACGCCCGCACACTTTTTGTGTGCTCCAAAAACTGACTTTTATTACAGGCAACTGCAACATTTCGACTTTACGTCTTCATCGGGCAAAAATTACAAAATGTTGCCTGATTAAGTCGTAAAGTCGAAACGTTGAGGTTGCCTATAATAAAAGTGAATTTTTGGAGCATGCGGGCGTTCCTCTACTTCCACATTCTGTTATCAGTATGAACCCTTTCTATACCTTCATGGTGTTACTGCTTGCTCTTGAGAAATGCAGGCCAGACATGGAGATGATGTCGCCACCTACTGGATCTGTCCTTAAAGGTAGTAGTAAAGGTAGTATCCCCTGAGGGTATTCTGCCAGAAAGGGGGCAAGGGCATGGCCCCCTAAGCTTCAAATAACATCCACAACTGTGATGAACGGCGAGCTCTCTGGCTCACTCGGTCACAATATTAGCTCCACGTTCCTAAGATCACAGGTTAAAATTATACAGAGTATACTCGACTCCAAAGCAAATCCTGACAAATGTTAAGTTTGTGTGATATGCTGTAGAAGGAAAAAAAGGAGGGGGTCAAGTACCCTGGTCAATGAAGTACAGTATATATAAGGTTTAAGTAGTTAAATACCAGTGTTGTATTGATCGTGTCACGCTGCCCTGAATCTTTTTGAGCAGGAGCACGTACCCATCGCCCAAGTTGAAATTGAAGGCACTACTTATTTGTGTTCAACATATAACATGCTTTATACTGTGTGTCTAAATACTAGTAAGACGCCAAGAGGGCGACATGTGACCTTGCTTCGGCCATCTGGACAGTGATGTATATCGGACCAGTTACCCATATACTGTATGGAGACCCCTGGTACCCATGGAGATCCATTTACTGTATGGAGATATGCTGTGAGAGCCCAAACAACATGCTTACTCAGTTATTCGTTATGTGAAAGTCTTATGAAGTCTATGACATCTGACATCTTTATGCCCATACATGGAGATCCCTGTCTGTAGAATCAGCCATACAGATATGGGCTGTCTTGGCCATATATGGACTCTGTTAGTGTGGTACAGTAATGGATGTGGCCGATGCGGCCTCCATACATTGGCATTCCCATATGAAGTCCTGTTAGATATGGGCTTAATATTGATGAGGGGAACTCCATACATGGGCATAAAAGGGATTCTGTTAGTGTGACATCACAGTGAAGCCAGAGCATGATGTCAGAACGGCAAACCCATTCTGTTAAGAGTGGTTCCCCTGACATCACAGTGACATCAGAGCATGATGTCAGAGCGACAAACCCACAACCACAGTGTCAGGCGTTATAGACAGAGATACATACGGACAAGCTGTGACCATTCAGATAATAATCTGTGACCTATGGTCGCAATCAGTTGATATTATTTATGAAGTGTGATAATAAATACATTTGTGAATTCACATGACAATCCTTTGGGAATTAACGTGAGTGTGTGTGTGTGTACGGAATTGGACACCATTCCGCTAGCTCTCAAGACTTCGAGGTCTAATTGTTGCATAGGTTAGACAAGCAACCAAAGTAGTTTGTCCTGTTTTATTTATTTCATGTTTTTATTGTTACTACAAATCCTTTATTGTATTTGACAAAGTTGAGTTAAGGAGATCTAAAAAGACTGTTAAACTAAACTGTCACTACTTCCACAGGCCAAGGCGGCAACAGATCTGGCTCAGAAAAGCAAGATGAGTGCCAATGGTGTCTAAAGTGTGGCAGGGGTCTCGAGGTCTGGGCTGGATGGAAGATTGGCAGTGGCACCTAGTGTCCATGAGGGGGTGTCGGGCTGTGGACAACGCCATGGCTTGCCACCATTGGAGCTTTATCTCTCACAGCATCTTCTAATCCTCTCTCTTGGCCTGAGTGATGGGAGGCTCTTGGCTTGGCCTGACTTAAAATGTGTCATCCCACAACACAGGTGGTCTGTCTGACTCCAGATGCCACATGGATCTGTGTTACAGGACTCTTGTCCCATGCTATCGATTGTCTTCTGTAGTAAACCCCCCGGAAGACCTTTTACCGCCAGTTTGAGCTCATACATGCTTTCAGCTTAACTTAACCCACCATCCTTTCCTAATTCATGCACTCCATTCAGTTGCCACTGTACCAGTACAGGTGGACAGTGTATTGTTAACCTGACATTTCACTGGACTGGCAGACCACTGGCGGTGGGATGCAACTGATTTAATGTCAGTGAGGAGATGGCCCAGTCTGGTTAACTGTGTGGATGGCATCCCCTGTGGTCTAGACCATCTCCAAAATCTCCTCCTTGTATATTTGTAAATACCCTGTAAATGTATCTCTGTGTCTGACATCACAGCAGCAGCTGCTTTGTACAGTTTGCTATGCAACTCCCTTACGTTCTCTTAAACGAAGCAAAAGTTCTATGAACTTAAACTGATTTTATCGTTAATAAGTGTAAGTTCAGACTGTAGTGGGAGTCAGCCTACGAGAGATTTTTCTGGTTGATTGTTGGACTGCACTGTGATATCAAGTAATCCACAACAACAAAACTAAAGAAACCTCTCGTCATTCTGATGACCCAGACCTACTGATCTGGACTGGCCTATTCGCAATGAATGAAGTGGCATTGTGTAAGCACTAGAAGCTGTAAATGGCAAGCAAACACAGGTTAATTATTTTGATTGTAAGAAAGAGTTCACTCCTTAGTCCTTGTGAGAGTCTGCATTGATGTGCAGTCTGCCTCCATCGGTAAGAAACTGAACCGACAATCTGTGTAAAATGTACCTATTTCTTTGGTATCTGAATATACAGTGTATATATTGTCTTTTAACACAGTGATGCTACTCCATTTGATTTGTGGTAAATTGAACATTGGAAGAAAAATATATTTGGCGTTAATTGACTACTACTGGATGTTTCCCATGCCCTTTGTTAAAGCTCAATTGATGAATATGTAATAAGAATTGTCTAATAATTTATTGGGAGTAGCATTTAAATTCTGAGGCCAATAATGACAGTTACAAAGTTGTTTTGTTTTGTATAATATTTTGTAATATGGTTCTTGAAGAGCTGAAATAATGATTATACCCTGTTTCATGAAGCGTTGGTTTTGAAGGTTGTCAATCGAAGGTTTACCACAAAAACGTACTGTATGCTTGCGTGTGTGTGTGTGTGCGAGTGTGTTTGATGATGCCTTAGCCCTTGGGAGATTTTTTGTTTTACATAAAGTGGATATTTGTTATCCCCCCTGCCCCTTCATCAGACTAACCATAACATCCCTTGGCACTAGATTCTCACTCTGGGTTAAATTGAAAAAAGAAAATGCTGTTTTCCTCCTATAGCACCTCGCAAACATGGGTGTCAATAAAGAATGGGCATTTGTTTTAAATAAAGGGTAAAAGGCTTTAGTTTTATTGCATTTTTATTATTTTCTAAGTATATTGGTTGCACATCCTGCTATTTCATTTTATGCTTGGTTTGAGAATTGTGTGCACACTGGCTTTCATGGCAACGTGTCAATGGTGCCTAATTGCATCGATGCACTTTGACCTGTTTCTCTTCTGTGGAATCCCACTATTGTCTATCCTCTACTCTGCGATTGTTGTTGGCAAAGTAATTTTTTCACCTGGATAGTGGCCAGGTAGGGAGAGGAAGAGGGGATCTGAGAACAGAAACATGTAAAAGGTGACAGTAAATTAGCTCATTTGTGCTACCCTGCTGCCAAATCTAGCCAAGTCTCCCCTCCAAGCATTGTGTAGATGTATAATGAGCTAAGATGCTAAGTAACAGACAAGGCCAGGGAGGTGGTGTCTTGAGGTAGAGGTAAATGCTCAATTTAAAACAGTGCTTTGTTCACAACAATATAGTCAGACTGAGAAAGGCATCATGTTTGTGTGTTGCTCTGCATACTTTGTGATGAGTTGATCTGGTCGACAGTTTTTTTTTCTCACCCTGCCCATTTGATAACTGATGCAGTGAATTGCATAGGCCATTGCACAATGTATCTGCTGTTTTATCTGCATTAGAGGGAGTGACTTAAGCTGTACAAAATGTTTGTAGCTTATTATTTCCATTTAAAAGGGTGTTGCAGTCAGATAACTCATTGGCTTGTATTAAGATAATGCATTGTACCGTGTCAAATGAGTATTTGGGAGATTAAAATAATTCACATGATGAAAATGATGAAACCCTTTTACTATTGTGGCCTCTGTTTTCTTGTCAATACATCCTATATGTATGCAGTCGATACAACTCAAACATTCAATGGTTTACAATACATATCTGAGTGCATTGAGATTGTAATTGTGGGCTCGCCTGAAAGGGAGACCAGTATATTATCTTCATTATTTATAGAGTGAGTTCCGTCGCAGACAGTACAAAGGCAGGGCCCTTAGCCAATGAGGTGCGGAAAATCTGGGAGTGGTGTTAGCTGGAGTATTGGTTGAGCTTCACATGACAGTTAACACGCTGCAGAATATAGTACGAGCGAGCCCATACTGTTTCGTAGGTGCAGTACCTCTAGTTGCATGATAATCTTCTTGTGCTTCAGTGTGCTCTGATCTGGTCTACGTGATAATGGCATATTTTAGCTGTGGTTGCTTGTTATTGACTAGATTGTCTTCATTGTATGACCGTTTATATTTGTGACCAGTAGATGTCATTATTCAACAATAGTTGAATAGAGATTTGAAGACAGGTCAGGGACTGAGTAACTGCATGCATGGACATGATGATATTACAATGTTATGCTTCGGTACTCTTTGATCTGGTTTAGTTTAGTATGTCATAATGGCATTTTAGTTTAGCATTGCTAGCTATTGAAAATATATGATATTTAATAATTTATATTATCTTAATGTAATGAATGACTAGATTGTAACTGTTTGTGACCAGCAGATGGCGTCGTTTTTCATTGAGATCTCCCAGCCTGCACTTAAGTTATCACAGTATTTGTGCACACAGACTTAATAGGCTGTGAGATTAATTAAATATCTAAAATGAAAACGTGTTAAACATAAGACACCGTATTGGGCAATGGGTAAAATCGGAATACAACAAGTGAAAAATAATAGCATAATAGTAATACATGGCATTCAAAAAGTACATGACTATTAATGGCCATAAAGAAAAATAAAATTGCATCATCATGACTATAATCCTATATCCTCATCCTGTAGGCCTATGCCTGCATGCCGTCTACATAATAGACCTCCATAAACTGTTCTTCTGTGTGACTGTGTCTCCATTCTTGACACTCAGCCAGGCTAATTAAAACTCTACTCTTGTAGAGTTCCCACGTGACTTTCCACACTGACCCGTGTTGCTCGGGCCTGGTTCATTGGAAACCATGACGCAAAACAAACCCCCTCCTCACCGCTGTTAAAAGCTGGTGACTTCGGGGTGCATGGAGACATATCAATGACCACTCCCGTCTTTTAATAATAACAGTGGTGTAAACCTACATTTATAAGTAGCCTACTGTACTTTTGAGGTATTTGTAATTTACTTGCATTTCCAAAAGGGCTAGGCCTATATGTCACTTCAGCCCTATCGGCCATTTGAAACATTTCAAAAGACTTTTAGGTCTATAATTTAAAGAATTCTGCATTATGAGTAGGCTACTTTTGGTAGGTAGCCACTTGTCTTTCTACATTTCTACATTGCAGTATTGATACTTTTACTTAAGTATGACATTTGAGTAGCCTACTTTTTCCACCACAACAACAACAACAACAACTAGCCTACAAAGTGTGTCAGTGTAGCTATCTGTCCCGGTGCCCAAAATATGTCAAACAAATGTGGACCATATGATAAAGTAGAAATCGTATATGTTACCTTATTTTCCAAGCTGTTGTTTCAGCCTGGCTACATCTAACCCTAACACTATGATTGATTGATGATTGATTGATTGATTGATTGATTGATTGATTGATTGATTGATTGAATACTTTCGTAGTTGGCATAGGAAAAGCACAAGACAGTAGGCTACAGTTCAGATACCAGCTTTTCTAATAGGATTCAAACTCAATAAGAGAGCACTATGGCTTGTTTACATTGGGGTCCTTTGTACTCAATTCAAATATCCATTCTACAAGAACGTGATGTCATCTGCTGTCTCTCTGGGAATTGTGAATGAAGCTCCGCCCTCTCTGCTTTGATCAATTCAGTGAAGCGGCCAGTTCACACAACAGAGCGGAGGAGGCCGGGGGAGACTATTTAACAACCACCACCACTTTGCACCGGACTCAGGGTAAGAAAACTCCTTTTTACATAATAACTACGAGTTTGTTGACAGGCTGGCTGTGGCATATTCTAGTTGCGCCTGTGTTCTCCGACACCAGCATGATTAAAAGGAGCAGGTGTTTTCTGAAATAGACCAGACCGTCCGTTACACGGACAGACGCCCAAACCATTGCGCCACACTATTCCTCAACCCCCCATTATTGAATCCTTATGGATGCAGGGTTGAGGGTTCTCTCTTGTTTTCCCCGCAGTGGGATTTCTGTTCTGTTCTGTTCTGTTCTGTTGCCTAGAGCAATCATGCCCTAAATTTGTGTTACTATGCTGCCAATATTATAATTGATAGTGTTTTATTTTTCTTTCAAGCCCTCACGTGTTTCGCACATTGAAAGAAATAGGCTAGCCTGTATAGAAATATATCGACAATATAGAATTTATAACACATAAATATTACGTTATTCACAAATAATAATCAATTGGAACTACAAACGAGTTTACATTTGCTTAATAACCGTAAATTAAATGCCTCAAGCTTGTTTATTATACTTAATAGGCTAGCGCCATTTTGAAACGGGTATCCTATTCTATTTAGAACCTTGTGCGGTGTAGATGTAAAATTATTATAACATTATTTCTTCTTCTGTGTCGTGGTTTATCTGATGAACATGAACTGGTAGGCTATGACGACAACATACAGTAGAACAGAACAGCATACATAAGGCATAGTCTGCTGTCTGCCCAGTACCCATACATAGATATGCATTATGCTGCACCCTAGCCCTACCGTAGATGGCCTGGCTGTGACATTCCCAAGAATCCCAGCATAGTGTTAATGAATTACTGTGGATGTGTTTTTCAGCAGATAAAGTGACTTATAATTGTCCCCTTGCCAGACTTTCTGATCACTTCCAGCACACAATGTCAGAGAACATGACTAAGGTTTCTATGTTAAATTATTAACGCTGTGTCTATATCCTACTATGCTGCTGGTTATTTCCACCCTGAAAATGTGCCTAGAACACAGATGCTAAACCGAGGCCATATACTGTACATGATGTACACACTGTTTAGCTATTAACCCAATGCAAAATGAGTCGTAATTTCTACTGTAACTCATCTGAGACAAATGTCTACCCATTGATTAGGTTTCCTGTGTCATCATGGTAAATACAAGCTCGGTTGGCATGCAGTCACTCCCAATACTAGCCAAAACACCCATAAGCAGACAATAGCAGATCTAGGTGGTAGCTGCATATTAAAAGCGGTTACACTTCTCATTAGACCCACGGGCACACAAGATGTCGCACTGCAATGATTAAAATATTTTAAAAATAAATGTGAATATTGCAATTATGTTCGAATAGCAACCTGCTGAATGAGCATTACATGTTTGGGGGCTGGCCCTAGTAATAACTACAGGACATGAAAATAAATGATTGAAGGCCAGTCCACACCAAAGCAACCCCTTGCAAGTTGCAAATGCAACTACTTGCAACCGTTAAACCCAAATGTCACTGGTCTGCAGCTGGTCAGTCCAGACCGCTGCAATTTCTTGCAACTGGTTGAAAGCTGTGACTTGTTGCATTGGTGTGGACTGGGCATAAACCTCTTTAGATTTTTGAATAATTAAAATGACTGTTAGAGGCTGGTGTGTGTTCTGAGGGAGCTGGGTGAACTGGCTGTACAAAAGTATTGTTATCTTATATTGTATCCTCTGTCTTCCCATGCAGGTTTTCTCTCTGCAGTGCAAAATGAAGTTGTCTACAGTGGCTTTGCTGTGCCTGTCTTTGCTTTTGAGCCACACCCATTTCTCCCTGGCAAAGGGAGGGAAATCAGGAGGCTTTGGGAAGACTTCTAACCGTGGAGGCTCCTCCTCCAACCGTAACACAGGATCACGAACCAACCAAGGATCTACCTATCCCAAACAGGCAGGCGTTCCTAATCAAGGGAACAACCCTGCTGGGGGATACCCCAACCAAGGGGGCTACCCTGCCGCTGGGGGATACCCCAACCAAGGGGGCTACCCTGCTGGAGGATACCCCAAACAAGGGGGCTATCCTGCTGGGGGATACCCCAACCAAGGGGGCTACCCTGCCGGAGGTTACCCCAACCGAGGGGGTTACCCAGCAGGAGGATATCCCAACCAAGGGGGATATCCAGTTGGAGGGGGGTACCCTAATCAACCAGGCAGAGCAGGATACCCCAATCAAGGAGGATATCCTAACCAATACCCAGCTGGCGGCTATGGTGGAGCTGGCGGCTATGGTGGATATGGTGGTGGATATGGTGGTGGACACCCTGGAGGCTATGGATATGGTGGTTATGGTGGTGGTGCTGGATACATAAACCGCAACCCCAACAACCAAATCATGAGCCCTGGCTATGGAGGCAGCTATGGATATGGGGGCCACGGTTACGCTGGTGGTTCTCCATTTTCCCGCTCCGTTCACGGAATGGGTCTTGGACCCTCTCAGCAATCTAGGGGGTTTGGACGCACTGCATTGCTGGCAGCTGGAACAGGGGCTGTGGCAGGGATGGCACTGGGCTATGGACTGGGAAGGTTCCCTCGTCCACCCTTCCACTTCAACAGCCCTGAGGAGGAGCACCACTACAACCACTACATGTACAAAAGATATGGCACCCGGTCCACTGACGAGAACGACTACAGCAGGGACTATAAGTTTGTCTCACCCCCTATAAAATATGACAGCTACATGGACTCATGCATGAAGAGGACAGATCTGCTCCCCGCAGAAAGACCTCAGCGAAAAAGTGAACCCACCACCACCAGCACCACTACTACTACCACCACTACAACGACTGCAGTCGTTGCCTCAGCCTCAGACAACAGTGTAGGCAACAACACATCAGAGAGCAACGGCAACAACACATCGGAGAGTAACAGCTCCACAACGGATAAGCCTCTGACTCCTGCACCCATAAACCCCCAACCGGCAAATCAGCCCGGCGTAAAGCCTCTGCCCCCAGCTTCAGTAGATGTCAGCGATGACGATGACGAAGATACAGTCAGCATGGTGGAGATTGGCTACCCTGCGCTGATTGAGCAGCTGAAGGCCAGGAGGTGTGTGGAGCTCTACATGGTGTACTCTGAGAAATACATGGAGAGGAGGACCGAAGGACCCATCGCAGCGGCACCGCGCCCGGGGACAAGCCTCCATGGTCTTCTGACTGTGGTCTCCAGCACTGCGCTGATGCTGCTGAACAACAACATGCTGATGTTGCACTGATACATTCACAAGAGGTGATGGAGGACGGGCGGGGCTGTGAGACAGTGAAAGCAGGTGCTACACGGATGAGGAGTGACAATGAAGTGAACGGGATGGGAGTGGGTGTGTGTGGTGGTTGGGGGTGCAGGGGGTGTAGGCCGCAGTGCATACAATGATTATTTAATTATTTCCGAGAGTATCATAAAGATGGAGAGAGTAAAGAACATTTGTTGTATGTTTGCACTCTGACTCATTGGGACACTTTATATTACGTGTGGATAATATAGTTTTCCTTTTTTTGTTTGTATTGTTTATTACACAAGATATAGGCATTGTATCCTCGTGCATGTGCATGGTTGACACAACAAAGCTGGCAGACACCATCGCAACCCCCCAAATGTGAATTTAAATTGAGAATTAAGCTAGATTATAGTGAGCTGCCCAATATAAGCCCTGCACTGCCAGTTTCCTTTCCTGGAAGAGAAAGAGCCTATGAACTGCACTGAAATGCTGGAAGTTTGTCATGGCCATGGGGGACATGGGCCCATTAAATCACATTTAGATTGCATTAACAGACTTTCTGTGCAAAGGATGAAACAAGATCCTCTCTGGGTTTGTTAGAGCCTCGCTCTAGTCTAAACACTGAAGCTTGTGACGGGAACATGTGCCAATCTCTGGTTGATAAAAACATAAAAATAAAATAGTATGGCTATGTTGATTATAGAATAAAGAGTTATTATTCATTCGACAAGGTCAGTCTTTGTTTAATTTATTTCAAATTAATAAGTGTCATAAGTAGTTAAATATTTGATTCAAAGTTGTTTGTGGGAGCTGGTACTCTCCCTCTGCATCTCTGTTTGTCAGTGGGGGAGGGCAGTTAAAGTTAGCTTGCACCTGTGGGGTTTATAAAAGCATAGCCATGACGATGATCTGTGTAAATAAAATGGAACTGCCCGGGTAACAATGGAGTTGAAACTGTCATGCATACTAACATCAGTCAGAGAGGCAATGGGAGTGGAGAACTATATAGTCAATGAGCTGAAAAACAGAGAATGATGTTCCGATATCAATTAATGAAGAATCAAAATACTCTTAAACTCTTACTATGGCTTAAATCTGCAATCTGCCAATATGTTAACGTAACTGCTTTCCTCCCAGCAATTATAATATACTAACACTACCAATTCTATACGTGTAAATTGTCTATGATGCAACATACAGTATCTACATATTTTACTGTAGCTTTCAACTGACAACTGGATTATTCTCTCTTAATCAGTGTGTAAGGCATGAATAAATTCTAATTGCAAATCCAGGTTAATTATTTAATACTAATTGTGTGTAGATGATCTGATAAAGAATGACGCAACACTTCACAAGAAGAGAAACCATTCTCATTGTTCTTTCATACTCACCGGATATACAGTAGCATCATTACATCCATTGTCCTTTGACTTTGCTAGTGCTGTTAGTAGAATGTGCTTATACGGTCCATTTACCATTACTGCATATCTAAAAACGAAGGGACCTATTTTCATCCATGCCTTACCCCTAAACTTCTTTGCCTTTTTTCACTATTTTGAAAAACATTTTTAAATAGTTCAAACAGCTATTTGAAGTATTTTCAAATGTTTGTCATATTAGTAAAAAAAGGCAAATAAGTTTAGGGATAAGGGGCAAGGCATGGACTAAAGTATAGCTCTAAATCTTTGTGTCCACACACACACACACACACACACACACACACACACGCTGTACGTATATCCACTCCACTATTGAGTGTTTAGTCTGTTTACTCTCTCGCCTGATTGTAAATTGTTCTGTAAGTGCTCTTATGTGAGGCTTCTAATGTCATTGTGCAGATGTTAAAATGACCTGGATCTTGCATTCTTACCTGAGGTTCTGTTTGATGGGTTGGATGTGAAGATCTAAACTAAGATTTTTGTATCATGGGAATCATGCCCGTTCTATGAACCGAAGTGTGTTTTATGTCGTTATGTGTGGTTTCTACATTCAATGTCTAAAGCTATAATGTGAGTGTATGATGTGTATCCCATGTAAAGAAAATCATGGTATTGTTTGCATTCCACAGCATTTATTTAGTTGGCGTTTACATTCAAATGTAAATGTATATTTTGAATGTAATATTCATATTCATCCCATAAAACCAGCCCTGTAACTTCATCTCTTCTTTTCACATAATCATAAACATGATCATGGTGAAACGTTTGTCAGATTTGCATTGTAATTGGGGCCTCTATCATGTGTTGATTTGCACTTTCCCCTTGCCTAAGCTTGGCTTGTTTAATAAAACTTCTTAATCCACTGTGTGGTTTTCTTGACTATTTGTGAAATAAACAAATGCATTTTTTTGAGTGCAATGGTTTTAGTGGAAGTTACTACAACATTCTACCAAGATAATATTTTGCCTGTTCACACTTTTGGGGTGAGCAGAATACTAATTTGTCTTCTTCTTGTTTTGTTTAGGCTTTTAACTTGGGTTATGTGAGATAGGTGAGTAGACTATATATAGCAGACCTGGGCATTGTGCGGCCCGGGGGCCGTATGCGGCCCTTTGCTTCACTCTGACCGGCCCTTGTAGGGTTAATGGCAAATTACAAAATAAACACATTTTCAAATTTTACCTCATGTATGGACTAAAGCTGCATTTCTTTTATTTTTAAGTTTTTTACATATATATGGACGCAATGCGTACATCAGCACGTGTGCGCGATCATTGGATGTTGTCTCAATAACAAGCAGGTGGTCAGACTGGTCACACGTCAAGACGACCTGCCTTACCTTACCCATCAAAAATGGCTAAAGTGTCTAAAAAAAGAAAAGTCGATGCTGAATGTTGGGTTTTCAACCAAAAATGGACTGTATTTATTTTATTTAGTGAAGTTGGAGGTAAAGCTGTGTTTAGTTTGCGGGGAGCACTGCCTTTTGGCCCGGCCCTTCACAATATGTTCTGTTGTTCATGTGGACCCATGGGAAAAATAATTGCCCACCCCTGATATATAGCCTTCTATCTGCTTTAGAGAGACTGTGTGCTGCTTTGAATCTGAGTGGAGTGGATAGGGGAATGAATGACATTCAGTTCCTGAATTGCCAGCCCAGAACACCCACTGCACCCCTTCAGTATTTGGGAAGCCTTTATTGTTGATGCCAAAACATAGCGTGTTTATGAAGGACTACATGTGACACCACATCGGCACTGTTGTGGCAACAATACTAGTTTATAGGTTATTATATGAAGCATGCGTGACATATTTTCATCACTTATGCCATGGAGTGACTGGGAATATGTTTTCGTAATTATGCACACTGCTTTGACTTCTGAAAGCATTGAGAAAACCACTGGGTGTCTTGAGATTTCTTTTTAGTGTCTCCATCCAATTACTCATCATCAATCATAACGTTGAAGATTCTTTGTGTTCAATGTAGTCACTCGACAAAGAGGGATGCACCGCGGTGGATTTGAACCCACGACCTGGGCAAGCCTGGAACTTTACCACTGCCAACCGAGTGATGCAAAAAGTAAAATGGCAATTGTACAACCCACGGTTCAAGAGTTATAGGCCAAAATGTGAAGCTACGCGAGGTTACCATGAGGCAGATTTGAAAAAAGTCTGTAGGAGTAGTAGCAAAAACTGTTAAAAGCAAGATTTTCACAGTTCAAAAGTTATATATATATATATAGAGAGAGAGAGAAAAAAGTGGAAAGAGGAGCACTCGTAAGTGTAGTTCAGGTCAGGGTACTAAAGTATCGTTAGATTTTCAATAGGAATTCAATTTTAAAAAATCATTTTTCTCTCAATTTTCAAATTTTCTAGCTCCCCATAAAATCAAATATTGGTTCATTTTTCCAATTTTCTAGCTTGCAAAAAAATCAGGAAAATGCTTCAATTTTTTAAATGTGTGATTCATATTTGTCATTATTTGATTTGGAACCGACAAAGGAAAAACATCTTTAAAAAAGGTATTTTTAATTTTTTTACCACATTACGAATATCAAAAAATGGACCAATTTTTCCAATTTTCTAGCTTGCAAAAAAATCAGGAAAATGCTTAAATTTTTTAAATGTGTGATTCGTCTTTGTCATTATTTGATTTGGAACCGACAAAGGAAAAACATCTTGAAAAAGGTATTTCTTAATTTCTTACCCCATTACAACAATCAAAAAATGGGCCCATTTTTCCAATTTTCTAGCCCACAAAAAAATCAGGAAAATGCTTAAAATTTGCTCAATTTTTTGAATGTGTGATTCATATTTTGACATTATTTGATTTGGAACCGACAAACAAAAAATAGGCCCATTATTCAATTTTCAAGTCCAGGAAAGAAATCGTCATCATGAATGTCACGTGACCACGTGTCAAGTCACATGGTACACAACTTCAAAATAAAAGCTGTAGGCTAGTCTAACATCCAAGTAATAGGATCAACATGCAGGCAGGCAGGGGGTCCATGAGGGGTTTACAAGGGGGTCCATGGCTGGTTCCCAAAGTGTGGTTTGCGGACCCCCAGGGTTTCTATGGCTGGTTCACAACAGCCTGGTACACGTACAGCCATGGCTGGTTCCCAAAGTGTGGTTCGGGGACCTCTTGAGGTCCATGACGGATTTCCAAGGGGGTCCATGGCTGGTTAGCAATAAATGTGGTTCGGGGACCTCTGGGGGTCCCTGAGGGGTTTCCAAAGGGGTCCATGGCTGGTTAGCAATAAGTGTAATTGCGACTGTAGGTCGCTACTTACTATCACAGCCTGCACAAACTGTCCGTCTGTCTGTCTGTCTGTCCCTCTGTCTGTCACACCTCACACGTCACACTATTGCCCTGCTCATATCTCCGGGTCCCTGGGGGACCCCCAGATGTAAAAAATGACCAAATATGCAAAAATGACCAAATGACCACCCCAACGGGGCTGCTCACGGGGAATTCCCGGGGACCACCGACTCCTGCTGCTCCAGAACGGATGCCAAAGTGGTGGCGCCCCCAGTGGAGGACCCCCTCCACTGCAGCTCACATAAAATGCCGTAACTCGGGCTAGGAGCGTCCGGGAGAGCCGGGGCCGGTACCTATTCGTCCACCAAGGCAACGCGGAGACCCCACCCCTCATTTCTCACATGGCCCTCTTCTAGCGCCACCATGAGGCCGATTCTTGCAAAACACATTTTTGGACACTGCTCCTACAGATTTTGCCCTAAAATCACGCACATCGGTACACAGTATGTCTACACATTGCCCACACAACTAGGAACCAATGGCAGTTACAGCCCTCTTTGTGTATACATGTGACCTACGGTCGCTTATCTCCCGATTAGGGAGTCTTAGTGGTAGTGTAGTAGGTGAAATAGTGTAATAGTGCATTACTTGTAATATTGAAATAGCATAAATGTTATTGCGACCGTTAGGTCGCAGTTACTATCAAAACCTCGACCAGCTGTGAGTGAGTCCGTCCGTCCGTCCGTCCGTCCGTCCGTCCGTCCGTCCGTCCGTCCGTCCGTCCGTCCGTCCGTCCGTCCGTCCGTCCGTCCGTCCGTCCGTCCGTCCGTCCGTCCGTCCGTCCGTCCGTCCGTCCGTCCGTCCGTCCGTCCGTCCGTCCGTCCGTCCGTCCGTCCGTCCGTCCGTCCGTCCGTCCGTCCGTCCGTCCGTCCGTCCGTCCGTCCGTCCGTCCGTCCGTCCGTCCGTCCGTCCGTCTGTCTGTCTGTCTGTCTGTCACACGTCACACTTTTGCCCTGCTCATATCTCCGCAACCGTTGCCCAGATCCATGCCAAATTTTGCACACATACTCCTTGCCTGCCAAACCACAACCTCCACCCATCAATTCACACATGACCCTCTTCTAGCGCCACCATGAGGCCGATTCTTGCAAAACAAATTTTTGGACACAGCTCCTAAATTTTTTGTCCTAAAATCACGCAAATCGGTACACAGTATGTCTACACTCATGTCATCAACATGGATCTGTCCCATATAGCGCCACCTTCAGGCCGATTTTTGAAAACACATTTTTGGACACTGCCCTAAAATCACCCTATTAGGGAGTCTTACTGGTAGTGTAATAGCGCAATAAGGGTAATAGTGTAATATTGTAATAAGTGTAATAATATAATAGTGTAATAGTGTAATTGCGACCGTCAGGTCGCAGTTACTATCAAAACCTCCACCAGCTGTCAGTCTGTCAGTCAGTCTGTCAGTCAGACTTTCAGTCACACTTTTTCCCTTCTCATAGTGATTTTGGCTGCCAAACCACTACCCCCATTTCTCCCTCTTCTAGCGCCACCATGAGGCCGCTTCTTGCAAAACAAATTTTTGGACACTGCTCCTACAAATTTTGCCCTAAAATCACGCAAAGCGGTACACAGTATGTCTACACTGTCCAAGATAGCGCCACCATCAGGGCGATTTTTCAAACACATTTTTGGACTCTGCAAAGCGTGATTTTAGGATGCCCTGATGGTGGCGCTATCTCGGACAGATCCATGCTGATGACATGAGTGTAGACATAATGTGTACCGCTTTACGTGATTTTAGGGCAGAATTTGTAGGAGCAGTGTCCAAAAAATTATGTGTTTTGCAAGAAGCGGCCTCATGGTGGCGCTAGAAGAGGGAGAAATGGGGTAGTGGTTTGGCAGCCAAAACCACTATGAGAAGGGCAAAAGTGTGACTGAAAGTCTGACTGACAGACTGACTGACAGACTGACAGCTGGTGGAGGTTTTGATAAGAATGCACTATTACACTATTACACTATTTCACCTATTACACTACCAGTAAGACTCCCTAATCGGGAGATAAGCGACCGTTGGTCGCTTATCTCCACAAAAAGGCCAAAAGTTTGTTTTACCAAAATCGTCCTGATGGTGGCGCTGGATGGGACAGATCCATGTTGATGAGATGAGTGTAGACATACTGTGTACCGATTTGCGTGATTTTAGGGCAAAATATGTAGGAGCAGTGTCTCTGTGTAGCGATTTGCGTGATTTTAGGGCAAAATCTGTAGGAGCAGTGTCCAAAAATGTGTTTAAAAAAATCAGCCTGAAGGTGGCGCTATATGGGACAGATCCATGTTGATGAGATGAGTGTAGACATACTGTGTAGCGATTTGCGTGATTTTAGGGCAAAGATTGTAGGAGCAGTGTCCAAAAATGTGTTTTAAAAAATCGGCCTGAAGGTGGCGCTATATGGGACAGATCCAAGTTGATGACATGAGTGTAGACATACTGTGTACCGATTTGTGTGATTTTAGGGCAAAAATTTTAGGAGCAGTGTCCAAAAATGTGTTTTGCAGAATCGGCCTCATGGTGGCGCTAGAAGAGGGCCATATGAGAAATGAGAGGTGGGGTCTCCGCGCCGCCGAGGCGGACGAATAGGTACCGGCCCCGGCTCTCCCGGTCGCTCCTAGCCCGAGTTAAGGCATTTTATGTGAGCTGCAGTGGAGGGGGTCCTCCACTGGGGGCGCCACCACTTTTGCATCCGTTCTGGAGCACCAGGAGTCGGTGGTCCCCGGGAATTCCCCGTGAGCAGCCCCGTTGGGGTGGTCTTTTTTGCACATTTGGTCATTTTTTACACCTGATTTTTTACACCAGAGTATTTTCACTTGGAACACTTTAGCAAACTGAATGGAGGGCTTGAAAAAGTGCAGTTACGAGTGACATGGTATGTCAAGGAACGTTGTTTGTGCATGCTCACCTCTACACATTCCCGCACAGAATCTAAGAAACACCCATTTCATTTGTATCACTATAAATGAGGGAGATTAACCATTTTTTAAACTTAATTTTTATTTGCAGTTTGTTACATGTATAAAACATGACAGGGTCAACATCATTACATCATTTTAATTATCACATTTAATCCATGTCAGACATTCGTGGTGTCATTCCGTTGGGTTTGATATACAGTCCATTTCTCCGATTTCTCAAGGGACAGTTCTTCTTGTATCCTGAGTTTGTGTGTAAATCTCTCCATCACATATATTTCCTCCACAATGCACAGCCACTGCTCACAAGTTGGAGGGTCACGTTTATGAGAGAGATTAACCATTTAAAACGTAATACCGTATGTTGCTGGACGAGGGTCCCCTGGGAGTCTTTACTTTGTCCCCTCCCTTTTTCCTCCTATTACTGTGTTTTATTTACCGCGGTGGAGTTGGATTCAGGTTGTCTGTCTTCTATGTAATATGAGTTTTAAAAAAGTCCCCGACAAGCTCAAAAGCTTTTTCGAGTTATCCTTTTGGTTGACCTTGTACCATTAATAATAATAATAACTTGAATTTAGCGCCTTTCAAAAACCAGTGAACTGTACTGTCATGAAACTGTACCTTTTCCTATGCAAACTTATAAGTAATCAATCAATCAATCAATCATAGCTTGGCTCCCATGTGGGCCTAGGGCATCAGTAATCTTTGACTTATATCTATCATGTATGAATATTAGCAAAAAAAAAAGTACAGAGATAAAGTCATACAATAATGCTAAAAGGATAACGCAAAAATCCCAGCGGGCTTGTTTTCATTGTGGTCCTGTGTATTTAATTAATCAAGACGTAAAAAAACATACAATGCTATACAAGAAATCATCAACACTAGGAGTATTGACATAAAATCAGTTGAGGCAAGCTAGAAGACTTGTCTCTGTCCAGTTGTAAATTGCTCTTTTATGGCAGTTTTTAAGGAGGGTAGGGACTCACACTTTTGATCGGTACTAACTGCTACTATAAGTGGCTTTGTATGTTTGTAGCCTATATATTTCCCACACTTGGCTAATTGGCCAAGTTTTGCGGACGCTTAATGAAATAACTCATAAAAATCACACCTGTGCGAAGTGAGAGCGGTGCAAACACGACACATATCTCCTTGTATGGGCCGTTCTGTCCGTAACGCCAGTTATTTTATATTTATGAGCACGGATCTCCATTCATGACATCCGGCTATTTACGGCTATTTAAAATAACTAAGTCTGGTGTTGTGCCCGTGGGTGTTACTCACTCTTTTGAAGTAGTCAGATAGGTAGACAGGTTGAGTATCTTGACCAGGCCCATTGCATGTTGCTGTCCTCTACCTCTACCCTGAGCCATTCCACCCTAGCGTAATGAGCAGGGGTAGGGTAGGTAGGTGAGTCCTAGGTGTGACGTTTAGTAGTAACCTGATTAGTTTGTTTCTTTTATCGCCTTTGAGGTGCTAGACTAGAGTACCATGAGGTGCATGCATAGTCAAAACTAGAATTGAATATTTCAATAATAACGTTTTGTTGCTTGTTGTTTTCTTAACCTCACTCAATGCCAAATGCCCAAATGGCTCCAAGGTAGCTGTGCCCTGATTTTGTATGTTTTTCTTTGCCATGCAATGAAAAAAAATGATTTTTTTTTTTATATTTTTTCCCCCCACATAAACAGACACAGTTGTTGTGATTCAGTGGCAAAAAGAATTTTGTCAATTAGACAAATGGTTCCAGAGATAGAGCTGTTTGAATGAAAAAAAGTGTCCATCCACTAGAATGGACACACATTTTCTCAATCAGCTAAGCGAGGGAGCCAACACACAAACAGAGAAAACCATCTCTCTGATCTCAGGTCATTTTGACATCTTTAAAAAAAAAAAAAAAAAGAAAAATTCTATACAAAAAACACAAAAGACGTCAAAGACGTCATTGGCACTGAGGCCCATTGAGTGAGTTAATGTGTTAAGCCGCAGGGGGTCCGGGGGGGTAATCTGCCTAAAATGTATGGCACAAAATGATAATGATTGTGCCTAGTGTTCACCCACCAAATGTCAGCTAACCCCTGGAAATGCACAAATGATATGTATTTGGTCCACGGAGCGGCTCCATGGCCTGCCCATCCCAAAATATTTTGTTCCAGGGACCCCCAGAAGTAAATATTTGAGTTAACAAGACTGACCTATGACTGTCTTGATCCAAGGCTAAACAAGCGAAGCTTAAACCAGCGCCCTCCAAGTTACACCACTTTTTATGTCAAGGACCCCTAAATTGAGACGTATTAGCCAATGACCACCATGAATCACTGCTGAATCACCATGCCCATGTTAGTTGAAAAAAAAAATCTCTTTCACTTAACTACAGTATTCAACTGTAGCCTACTTTCCTCTCTCTCTCCCTCTCTGTAGATAGATAGATAGATACGGCGACAAGCCACAAAACTTATTATTGAAATATTTCAATTCTAGTTTAATGTGAGAGTCTCGCAAACAGGGAGCGCGTGTACTATTTGATTCACTGGAGTCGGGACCCTAGCTGTCTCCGTTCTACTCTCTCTTCTCTTCTCCTTTCTCCTGCGCTAGAGACAGATAATCACCCCCTCGTTTTAGGCGGAGGGGGAACGGTGAACGAGTGTTGTCTCTTCTATGATGTGATGGGTTGTGTGCGCCGGTTTTCCATTGTTTTATTTGTTTCCCCGGCCGGTCTCCTCTCTCCTCTCTTTCCTTTCTCCTGTGGCTACAGGCAGATATCACCCCTCGTTTTTAGGCGAAATAAGCGAATATTGCCAACAGATAGATTATATCACGGTTTCATTAAAAGGGGTGCAAATGATCTAATTCCATGATTGATTGATTGAAGAGTTTAGCACTGTTTGCAATAGAAGACGCAGTTACAATACACAACATTGGCACACACACACACAGTCCCATTCCGCGACCCACCCGTGGGTCGACACCCAGTACTTGGGAAACAATGCTTAAAACATCATACACACGCAGTTTTTATAGACGCTGTCTGTATCTATCTCCGAGGCATTAACGCACACTCACTCACTCACTCACACACACACACACACACGCGACGCGAGCGAAAAGCGGTTGTCCGTGGTAAGATAACTCTATGGGTGTAACACGTTGAAAAATTAAAAATATCCGAGCACATCGGTGCTTAATAATAAGTGAACTTTCCGACGGCGAAGTCCTTCTGATGGATTTTTCTTGGCTGTCAATGTCTCTATAGTCCGCTCTGAACGTGAGTAAAACGATAGTGTACTGTGTACGCTGTATCGACTTGTCATCTAAAGCATTGCCAAATGGGAAATGTTAACTTGAGCATGTTTAAACCACTCGCCGTTTTTTCCTCCTCTGCTGCAATGAATCGCTCGCCTCTGCTCGCACGAGCCGAGCACAAACGAGGAAGGGCGAAACTTGCCGAGGCACAACTGAGGGAGGGCTGGTGGGCTGTGGCGCTCGATTCCACATCTAACGAGGAGAAAGCCTCGTTAAAATACGCTAAAATACGTGCAGACAGCCTGGCTCCGCCCGGCCAAATACCTTCCGACACGTATATCGCCCTTCCCAAACCAAAGAAGGGGGGCGAAAAAGCAACTAGCAAAGCCCACGGATAGAGGAGCAGTTGATTCCACATGATCTGCACGCTGAGCGGGGGCGGCGCCCACTGACTTCAATAGAATACGTGGAGCCAGCCGAGAGAACCGCCCGTGTTTATCATCAAGTGACATTTATCCACTTTCCATTCTGACGTCACTGCCAAAGTGATTTCCAGGGGCTAGGTAAAGACGTTTTGCTATCACAAAACGTAATAAGCTATTTGGGCCTCCATATTTGGGCAAGACTGAAGTCATAGGATGACTCAACAAGACATCTATAAAGTGCAAGTGTTCTGTGTTAGACATATAAAATAATTGTTATATAAATCAGGAAGGACCGGAACAATGAAATGGCACCTCAACAACTGCTTAATGCTGCAGATGCTGAGATAGTAAAGGATTCTTCCGCAGATGGAAAGGACTCCACAATTAATTTGGCGATCACAGCAGGAGTCGAAGACCATTCACCACAAAATGGTCAGGAACTACTTGAAGCTGGGGATGCCAAGGTAGTAAATGACCTCCCTTCCATAGATGGAGAGGACACCACAATAAACAACAAACACCAGATTGCAGCAGGAGTCAACAGAGACCGTCCAGGACTTAGCAAAACAATAAAACAAACATGGCCAAGAATGACCAAGGAATTTCTGAAGGACTATTGCGAGAAAAACAAACTTTATAGGACACCTCACCTGAATGATACGCTATACTTACACTTCAAAGGTTTCGACCAAATAGAGAACTTGGAGGAGTATACAGGACTGAAATGTCTTTGGCTGCAGAGCAACGGCCTGAAACGCATTGAGAACCTGGAGTCTCAGACTGAGCTGCGCAGCTTGTTCCTGCAGCAGAACCAAATATCCAAGCTTGAAAACCTTGAATATCTTGATAAACTTTACACCCTGAATGTCGACAACAATTTCATACGAACCATAGAGAACATCTCCTGCCTCTCTGAGCTGAATACTCTGCGTATTGCCCACAATAAGCTTGAGACGAAGGCGGATGTGGAGCACTTGACAGAGTGTCCCTCCATCAGTGATCTTGACATGTCCCACAACTTTTTGAAAGACCCAGATATTTTGTCTGTGTTTATGCACATGCCACAGCTGCGGGTATTAAATCTGATGGGAAATGATATGGTGAAAAAGATTCCCAACTACAGGAAGATGTTGACTGTACATCTCAAACAGCTCAAGTTCCTTGATAACCTTCCGGTGCAACCTGTAGATAGGGCATGTGCAGAGGCATGGGCAGAAGGTGGTCTGGACGCCGAGCGCAAAGAGAAGGAGTCATGGCAAACGCGAAAATGGAAGAGAATCCAAGACGCTATCGATGCCTTGAAACCCATCCACGCTCAACACGAGGAGAGACGCCGTCAAAACGAGGAGAGACGCAGAGAGCTAGAAGAGAGAAGGCAGACCTCCAGAATGCCAGGGTCTCAGAATCCCAGTGAGTGTACCTTAACCCAGGCTATAAGCTCATCACAGGGAGGAGGGGGTATTCAGGCTTCTGTGCAGAACAGCCACGACTGTAATGAAGATTTCCAACAGAGAGAGTCAGCAGATGAACATCCACATGAAGATAAGATAGACAGGGGAAAGCCAGAGAGAGAGTCATTATTAGAAGAGTTAGTAAGCCAGAAGCAAGAGAATAATCTTGAAGGCCAAGACATGAATTTACTGTTCAAGAGGAATGACACCAATTCCTTGTTAGATCACAAGCATGGTGATGTCCCAGATGTGATTTCAAAGCCACAGAGCACGAGAGAGTCCTTCCCACCCTGCTTAATCGAGGAGATCGACTAATGCCTTTCATCTAATTGCTTATAGTTCCAAGGCAATCCATTGCTTTTTTGTGTGAATGAAGTTTAACTAGAGACTGCACTCTTTTGAGGTACAGCCAAATATGTCTGTAATTTGTGCAAGCAGAGTGCGCAAGTACGGTGATGATAACTGGTGTTAATGTCACAGAGAACACTGCTCCCTCATTGGCTAAAGTTATGGCCACAGACAGCTAAACCCTACTTGCGCTGGGCTTTCACATGGTCTCCTTACTATTGACATGTTGATCCTGTGGTCAGGTAGGACTACAACTGGTTGACAAGAGGTATTGCTTCAAGAAGCTCAAAGCGTAATATCTGTCCAAATGGGCTTTCTGTCTTAGCTCAGCAGTAGAGATTTGGGTGCTCGCTCCGCGTTCAAGTCTCTGGTAGGACACGAATCTTGTGCTTTAACCTCACTAAAAACACCACAAACGGTACTTTTCACTAATTATGGGCTTGATTTAGCGAGCACACACTAGTTGTCCCCAATTTATACATGTATTTATTATTCTTTATTCCACCACTTTTTTTAGCATCCTACTACTTCCACATTCGTTGAGCTAGAAATTTCGTTAAAACTTCAACTTGTTCAGCTTACGCAGTTATTGCTTGTAAGTTTCTCTTTACAAATGTTTATACTTTTAGAGATTTTTAAAAATTCCAGTGGATTCCTCTGGGAAATGAATTCATTTATATTACTGCTTGGGCTTGAGCTGAAGCTGAAGCAAAGGTACATCTGAGGAGGGATGTGTACATTTTCTACTGTACAAAATGTACTGTGTGTGTGTTTTCGGAGAGCCCACACAGTTTCTGAAGGAACTGCTTTTCTAACTTTTATTGCATGGTTTAAATTTTGACTCAAGTATAGGATAATAGTGAAGTTTCTGTCTTCGTGGTTTGTTGTCATTCAAGTAGTGTGGAAGCATCAAATTGCATGTTCGGCTCAAACCAGTAGAGTGGAGCTGCTGGGAGTGGCACAGAGCCTCTGGTAGACACTGGCCATACTCTGTTCTCCTTATGGGATTATTTCTGGGGATTTGATCAGTGTGATCCTGCCTCAGTCTGTGGCTGTGTCCACTGTGCAGCCCAGTCTGTCAGCAGCAGTAGCTAACCCTAGCAGTACAATGTCCCAACACAGCACACACAGGCCAACATACGTACATAGAAGAGCACAACTGGACACAACGGTGCCAAAATCCACTGATGCTTCCCGCCCAGACACTCCCTCATCATGGTGGACACACTACAAGGTTTTAAAACATGTCTGCTGGGGAAATGTCGTAGCGTTTGTAACAACGACCACATGTGAAGCGACCTCAGCATGGTGGGGACTCTGGGATTGGGGATGCACCGTGTGGGAATACATGGACTTTAACCCCCTCTGTGTGAGTGTCTTTCTTGTCTGTCTGTCAGTCAGTGAGTGTCTGATGGCAGCAGTAATCACCTGGAAACATTGTACAAGAGGAAATACAATTGTGCCAAGGTCAACAACGCATCCCTCGTACCTTCTTAATACCTCTCACTGGCCTGTCCATACTCTATCCGAAACCTAACAACCTAAGTTTCCGTTTGAAAGGTCTGGTTCAACTACAAAATGTCGTCCCTCGCAACTTCTGAAAAGCATTACCCTGAATTAGAGTTCGGAAAACTGCAAGTCGGAACTCTCTGATTTCTGAGAGAGTACGGACAGGCCTTAAACCCCCAAGCCATTCTACTGGCTGAGTGGGCCCAACATTTTCTGCGTATGACCAAGTGTTTTTCGCTGATATCAAATACTGTTGTCAAATACTATTCTGATGTCATGTGGGTCTATCATCATCATTATCATCACCGCTCACTTCACACAGTGTGATTTTTTAAAACAATGGTAACCATAAGAACCAACACTAACTGAATATTCACAGTAACAAAATTATTTTGGTAGTCAACATAATATCAAACCTATGTGTCCTTATATCTACAATCAGTTTGGTAAATTTCCCTGGCTTTTCTTGCCATTTTTGATAGTTCACCGTGTGGAGAAACAGGGGCTGAGCCAGGGAGTGACGTGCAGCAAAGGTCCGCTGGGCCCAGTAATCGAACCCGGGACTCGCTGTCAGACCTTAACTGTTACAGTGAATAAACATTGTATATTCCAAAAATGTATAAAACTGATTAGATAGTGAGTTGTTCATTCATTAGTTTTTCAGATATTCTTTTCCTCATTAACAGAGGTATTATAAGACTTATACTGCTTACACTTCATGGCAATACATACTATCAATGCATACTATTGTGTTCAGTAACAAGGGTTTCCCTTTCTCTCCAGCTCTTCTGTAAAGACAGAATGTATTTGCAGATCGGGATACCCATTTTATCCAATCAGGAGAGAGAGAACTAATAAGATACAGAATAAACAAGAACTGCACTCTGTCGAGGTTCCAACTTGCGTCTTGTGCACAAGTAGGCCATGTATGGCCTACTTGTGCGCCAGCAGAGCGCGCCATGAGGTGCGCTCACCACTCTCATCACCACTGCTGATGCCAGTGACATCACCACCACTGGCATCACCAGGAATGCGGGTCCCTCGTTGGCTGTTGATGACGTTGCCACAAATGCTGCTCCGCTGGCGCAAGTAACAAGTGAAATTGGTTGTGATGAAACAAAGAAATTAGCAAACAAAATTGAAACTGGAATACTATCAAATTGAGGCTTAGTATGCGATTTTTCGGGTAGCGCCAGCTGCATCCGGAATCACATTGCATAGTACCATGTATTTAGTATAATATTTACACTACTTACACTAAGTATCACGCCTCTAGCTTGAAAAGAGGGAAAATGTTAGTCTGAAATTCTCTGAATATGAAATACAAGTCATGGACCAATGAGACCAGCAGAGGTGGAAGAAGTCCTCCTTACAATTACATTTACTGAAGAACTGTACTTAAACAATCTCGCAGTGAACAGAGGAAATTAGGGTATGCGCATGCATAAAGTGAATGGCAAATCGAGTGGCACAGTGAGTTTAACGTTGTTTAATGCAATCAGATAGGACCTTTCCTTTTGGATGTATGAGCTGTCAAGGCCAGAAAGTAGTTTTTTTGCCACTCAGTAGGCGTTCCGGCATAACATCCGGGTATGATGACGTCACACTATAATCTCTATAATCTTTTTTCCTTTTTCTTTTCTAAATTTAGAGTAGCAAACCTCTCGCACATCTCAGATAAAGATAGCCTGATGAAGGTCTAAAAAAAAAAGACAGAAATGTTGTTGATTTCCCATTAGACATTCCTTTGTTTGGTCTGTTCCTCGACACTCCTGTCACCTTTGTAGGTGTGCAAGAGACTTTCTTTTCAAATTTAGAGTAGTGGATTATGTTTTTACCACTTTTTCTCCACAATTTAGTCATTATGCCAATTGATTCCTCCCCACACACATTTCTGTGTCCTGCCAGTGAGAAGCCCCCACCAGGAGGACGTAGAGCCTTCGTCCTACTCCTCCTGCTCAACATTCCCTGCTGACAGGTGCCGCCCCAGCCCCAACCCACAACCTCTGTGGTGGTGGGCAGGGACTTTACCACTGTGAATGAATGAATGAATGGTTTTATTTCGGTTCAAGGTTAAAATCATTGTAAAAACAATAACAACATAAAATAAAAAATAAACAATTCAACCGAAAAGGACTAGGCAGAAGCCGAAGCTTATAGTGCCTACCCTTTTTGTCCTTTCTATAATTTTAAATTCTTAAATCATAAACAAAGTGGAGGGGGAGGGTTTAGTGCCACCTGAGTGCCCTAGCTGGTATAAATATTGAGCCATTGGAGAAGCTCAGGTGTGGGAAAGCTCAGGTGACTGCAGGGTGGGTGAGAAAAGTGGTAACAGGTGTGCAAAGATAGGTGGTGGGGAAAAAAGGGAAAGTCTGAGGACATCTGGTGGATAAAGGGGGAATAGCAGGTCTGTTATATCCTAAAAAGGGTTTAGAAATATGCATATGAATAGTCTATATTATTAATTATAAGCATAATATAGCCCACTGAGTGTACAGACCTGGGTGATTATTGTATTATGCCGTTCTTACGGCAATCTTACCCGCAAGTGGCCAAAAATGTATCAAATGTATCAGATCTCTACTTGCTCAGATGCAGACTCAAGTTCACGAGGACGCAAGTAGCCTACAGACAAGTAGGCACTTTGAGAAACGGACAGTCATATGTAGTTGGAGTCGGAGAGACAGATCTTGACAAATGCAAAGAACCTGGGAAATATAATCTTCCCTGGAAAAACTTCATGAAGTGAAAACAACTGTTTTAAAAATGTTTTTATTTTATAACAATGTTGTAAGAGGACGCATTTATACACTTCTTTATAGCAACTTGCAATGTATCAAACCTGACATTCACTGGTTGTTCATATACTTTGAAATAGCTATATCATAGTGACATCACAATGTGTCCCTATACGATATAGGATGTTTAGATGAAACATACCGAGATTACAGACAGAATGACAGTACCACAAAAACTGTGTGGCTGCTTTGAATCTAGAATTTGCTTCTTAGAAGTAGACATACATTAACATACAACCATAAAAAAGCCACAATTTTACTCAATTTCAGTCTAATGCAGTTGTATTTCCAGTATATTCTTGTGTGTATGACCTATTATACCTCATCATCTGTGTTCTGCAGTAGTCTACCACCAATGGCAATGTAAAAATGACATGACTACACTGCCGGGTGTCTCAAAAGTATAGTATTTAGTATTAAAGTGTAAACAGTGATTCCTCAATGAGTGTGCCATTCCACCCATGACCCGAAATTGCATTATAAAACAAAATGCCAGATGCCAGAGGATTAAAGGTAGGGTAAGTGATATTTTTGTTGTTGTTAAAAGGTTGAAGCACTGTATTCTGATAATAATCATTGCTAGTGTTGGTCTCCCTGTCTCTCCAGCTCTTTAATACATTTCCGGTGGTTTGCTAATTTCAGCCAGAGTGTAACCATTTATCAGTGTTCCAATTCCACATTTGTCAACTCATTACTTTGTATCCTGTGAGTGACTCCTGTTACTGAATAATCTGAGCACTCTAGCTTTTAAAGACCCACCTGTTCAGACAGGCGTTTTTTATTTGCCTGCAGATTTATTGTGATGTCCTTTAATCATTATGCCTATTCTTAGTTTATATTGCTGTGTTTTTGTTTTAAAATTGTAAAGCACTTTGTGACTGTCATTGTCTGTGAAAGGTGCTCTATAAATAAAATGTACTAACTTAATGAGTACTATCAGAATATAGAGCTATTTAACAAACAAATATCACTAACATTTAAAGTCAACATAGCTCAGACAGATCTGCATATCTCGTCTGTGCTACACATGAGAACAGGGGGAACAGTGTCACATTGATGTGCTAAGATGCGCTACATTCCACTTCCTCTTCTCATGATTCTCGTTCAGTGGATCTTGTGGCTGAGTAAGCATCACTTTGAGAAACGGAATCTCTTTTGATCACATTTCTATATATTCTTTTTAGGGCTGGGACTTTGAATTAATTAGAGGCTTTGTAATTAATTAATTGAAATAAGTCGCATGTTTAATCGCATTTAATATTTGACCTGAGAAGCATTTATTTTTATTTTTAAATTAAAACACATTTTGGTATACAAAAGAATCAATGACTGAGTTTTTCTTTCCTCTGGGCCAAGCAAAGCGGTCTGATCTGCTTCTTCTGCCATTGTGTGCACTGGGGTTTGTTGTCTGTTGGTTGGTGCACCGGTATGATCGGTACGCCTAAACCCCATCCGGTGAGAGAAGTGCCAAAAACTAAGCGCGATTAAAATGCAGACATTTTTCAAATCATGTCATCTTTCTGTAACTAATTAATCAAAATTAATCTGTTAAAATCCCAGCCCTAATTCTTTTACAAAGTTGAGCCTATTTAATCTCATCAAATCACTGGTTATTGGCCAGGGTGCAGCTGTGTTCACCATCTGGGGTGATTGTCTCTGGGAGCCAGCCTGTGCCCCCTACATGATTGACATCCAGTGACCCATCAGGATAGACATCAGGGAACCAATGACGACGACGATGCTGTTATAAATGGGACCGCTTGATGCACTATAATAATAATCCATGTCTCCAGACCCCTCTGACTCGTAACCAGGCCTGCGGCCACCGTACCCGCCACCGTACCCACCACCATAGCGTGAGCCGTAGCCGCCACCGTATCCTCCATAGCCCATTCCACCCATTCCATAACCTCCTCCATATCCTCCATATCCGCCACCATAGCCGGGACGACTCAGAGCTGAACCAAGCAATGTCCCCCCTATGGCTCCTGCTGCAGCTGCCCCAGCTACACTCCCCGCACTGGCACCAGTGCGGACAGGGGCAGCAGGCCTGGAGCCACCTCCCCAACCGCGGCTGCTACCTCCTCTGCTGCCGAATCCACCGCCTCGGCCGAAGCCTCCCCCTCGCCGTGCCTCAGAGGTGGGGAAGTGAGTGGCAAGGAGCAGCAGGCATGTCATCACTGTGAGCATTAGTTTCTTCATGATTTATGCCCCTGTAATGACAAGAGTAGAAAAGTTGTAAGGAGCTGCTCAAAATCTTTAGACCCACCGGAGAGTTGTCTGCTGCTCTCTATGTATGTTTTAGAGATACATAACCTTCATTATATTGATTCAATGTCACTATAAAATACGTGACTGGTAGGGTGAAGGGTAGGATCCACCGCAGTGGTGTCCGATAAGAACTTAACCGAGGTGATTATGAATGGATCTAAAGCTGACTGAGGTATTTGGGTTGCAAGGCCAAATATCCTGGTTTGTATAGAAGATGATCTTGAAGGTTCTAGTCAGGGGCGTCGCAAGGGGGAAAAAGTGGGACTGAGTTACTAGGGCCCAAGGTGGAAGGGGCTTTGAACCCCCCCCCCCCCCCATGAAGAACATTCATAGGGGGGCCCACAGCAAATCCTTGTACCCAGGGCCCAGAATTTGGTGTGCCCCTGGTTCAAGTCCTAGAGATGGTGGTAGATTCGGTGTAACGCTGATTGCATCTCCTCTCAAGCTATAGTGCTTGGCTGGATGCTCATGGAATCTCGCTGATGTCACTATGAATCAGCTATATCCCCATATGGTGTTTTAAATTGGCATGATGTCAGTAATAGATGTCTCGGCCGGCTCCATATATGGAGCACTAGATCAACCACGTCCAAAAATGGAGTTTGTGATGTCAGACCTAGATATCTTAGATATGTCTCAATATTGGTACTGCATGTATGGAGTACCAATATTCAATGTGTAACTATTATGACCTATCAAATACCCATATGTATACCAACGTGAAAGTGAGTGAAAGCCTTCGTAACAGTCACTATTTATTCTGTGGAAGGTGTCGGTCATAGAATTAGACACAAACACATCAGGGAACCAATGATGACGACGATGCCATTATAGACCATTTTCCTGAGCACTCCCCTGTAGAGAGTGCCGCCGCCTTTGCTGCGGTGTGAACAGCAGCCAGTGTTAAAGAAAACTATTGAAAATGGGAAAATACTCAAGTAAAATACAAATAGTCTACTCAAATTGTAATTAAGTACAGTAGGCTACTAGTTACTTTATACTACTGTTTACACCGCAGCAATGGCGGTGGCACCCTCTACAGGGGAGCGCTCAGGATAATGGTCTATAAATGGGACCACTCTCGATGCACTCATAATAGAACAAACCCACTGAGATGTTCTCATCACGGATTTAGCCCTGTGTGGCTGATTATGTGGTATTTTTACTCTGCCTGCAAATTGAGAGCAAAGCAGCGCACAGTGTTACTCCTAATCCATCTTTATGACACACCTCTTACACAAGTGCCACCACCCTGACAATACAATCTGACCCAATGGCCCAATGGCCGTCACAGGATCAGATAGCTTTCATAATCTCCAAGGCTCATAATTGGGATTTGCACTGGGTTAATCTGGTTCTGGAACTGTGGACTGGTATGCTGCAGTGGAGAGCACAGCTACTATACACTACATACCGTTCACTGCAAATAAAAGTGGTCAATATGAATTTGTTGAAATGTGTGCATATATATATATTAATAAAAAGAAGTGCCAATTGGACCAAAGATTATGGTCAACTAAATGAAACAAAAGTTGTCATCATAACATCTTTCCCTTTCCTTTACCTATGTGGAATGCCACATCAAATCGGTCCATCTCAATTCAAAAAGAAAATGACGCCAATTGTCATGATAGATGAATTACTGCACATCATCAACAAGTTGTGTGACATAATCTCCACAGTCATTGCACTGTGTACTTACATAATCCATGACCTTTACCAAGGCGTCCGGGTCACTTGGACGTAATCCCATGGGACACAGATTATAGACTGTTGTTCAGACTCATTAAGAAAAATAACCCTTTTTTAAAATTAAATGAATGGAAATTGGAACGCCGAAAATGTCTGTCTCCAAACCATCACCAAGTTAAGTTGTCTGGTTTCTACACAGTATAATCATCAAAGTTAATTTAACTGAAAAGAATATATTTATATACATATACATATATATATGTTTACCCTTGAGCTTCCTAGGTAGTGAGTATTGTTTTTACGGATGTTATATGTCTGTCATGGTCCTGTATTTGTTGTTACTGGCAGAGCTGTGTGACATTTTATTTTATCTTCTCTTGGCCAGTTCACACTCGTAAAAGAGACTATGGTCTCAAATGTCGAAATAAGGAATCTTTTGTTTGACATGGAAATGTACAGTATCATAAAAATAAAAAATGCTCTCATCTGTATGGCAGTCACAGTTATTACATAATCACCTAATCGCAATGACTTGAAGATAATCGTAATTATTTTGCATGAGTGTCGTTTCCATGTTTTACAAAATTATTTCCACTATTTAAGTTATTCATCATACCTGTTTGGTTTACAAAGCTTAAAAAGCTCATATAAATGTAATTTGTATTCATATTGTCAATGCCCAAAACACAATTAGATCGTTTATCGCTTTTGTTTGCATGACAGGATCGTGACAGCCCTACTCATCATCTGCAAACATCATCCATAACAATTTAAACCACAACAAGACATTTTTACCTGTTGACTGGAACTGGTAGAGATAGCAGAAGTGTGATACGGATGATTGTGATGTCCTTTGTTTTTCACCAACAGGGCAAGTCAAGTGGACAGCGTGTGAGCAGCGCCGATTCATTCGTCTGAAGAAAGTATGTTTTAGGGACAGCCTCTTAACCTCCACACCATCTCATTCAGGTAGAGGATCACTCCGTCTCAGCCTCCCTCATTGGCTGAACAATGTCAACAGCATCCTTTCGCTAAGCCATTGTCCCACCCACAACATAAACAGCTCTGTGTGTGTGTCTGAGTGTCTATTCTTGGTCAGATACTAATTGGATGTATTATTAGAAACCTTGCCCACTCAAGTATGTAAAACACAAAAATCTAATCTTATCACAAAGCTGCGACTAATTTGAGAAACATTTTACTACTGAATGCAACGTCTGGTAATATGCTACTGTTACTGTATCCATCTGTCTACATACGCTGTGGTATTATATCATTTCAAATGAAACAACAAAGATAAAGTGCTATTACATAACAGTGATATTGTGCTCTTTAAAGGCTCAGATGCTAGGGGACAAGCAACTAAACGGCTTTTCTGATGATACATTTTTATTAAATTATAATCATCATAAAAAAGCTACATTTTCAAAAATTGCCTTTGTGTTATTGACATCAAGAGAGACAAAAAAATCATTCAAGATGTGCTCTTTAAAGATACAAAAACTCTGCTATCAGGAAATACATAAGCAGGCAACATGCTCACTCAGAACACGCACATTCCACTTCATGAACACTCCTCAACTGCTGTGCCATTTCTGAACATACTACACTGTGTTCTGTGAGAGTATTATCAATTACGCATGTCAGAATTATTGAACACATGAAATTGTACAGAGACCGACATAATTTCCTGAAATGCTCGCTCGCTCACTCACTCACAAACAACATTCCATCATTGTAATAATGATTGCTCATTCAACCTAATTCACGATCTTTTGGGACTACCCTCTTGTATCTATCTTTGTGCTTCATTCTCTATTAGTCTTGAACTCAAATCCAGAATTGCCTTTAAATTTCCATTTGAATGTCCATAGGAAAGAAATCTGAGCACAGACACTATTGTTACCACCTAAGGCTTGACTTATACTTCGTTATGCAACGGTGTAGCTTGCGCAAAAAATAGACCCTCAAAACGCTTGTAGAGCAGCTATTTCCGGCATGCAACACCAGCTCACACCAAGGTATGGATCAGGCTTAAGTATGAAGGAATTGACAAACAACAAACGTTTCATATCTTCAGTCAGTCCACACAGCCTTCCATGACCACTGCACTAAATGTATCCGTCAACAAAATGGCTAGGCTCCATTCAATTCCCACAACTGCAGGAGCAAACAAGTGTTCCAACGACCACGTATGTAAAGATGGAATCCCGTCTGATGTGAAGCCAACCATAATAATGTCATGAGATTATAATTTAATTAAACGTAAGTCGTTCTTTTTGCTCTAGTACAAGAAGTCTAAACGTCCAATCAAACCATCCCACAGTGGAATGTGCTGATAGGCCATGGCCAATCTGTAAGGTTTCCACCTCGTCATCCTTGGTCCACGGTTAAAACCACACTGGCGTAAAGCATGGCCATCTACTGTAGCTACTTCCCTGATAATTCCCATTGGATTTGTTTTTAACACAAAAATAGCTTCACAACATTTTTTTTATCAGTTTTTGCCTAGAACAATGCTGAGAGACAGGCACTTCACCAACACCAAATGATACCGTATGGATGGCGTGCAATAAGTAAGTCGTCGGTCATCACATTTTGGGTGTGTATTAGAGGTACTGCAGCCTGGTTCCAGACCATGAATCGCTAGCCACGGCCATTAAAAAAATAATTCTGGCGATTCCATAATGGACTGAAATGAACTGCAGGAATAGGCAAGAAGAGGTACTGTGCTTTTAAGTCAGGAAAGATCAATGCAGGCCTCCAGAGCGCCCCCATTTTGGGCACCCATGCACCAAAAGATCTGTCCAGTGCAACACTTTTCATTGGTCGCACCAGTGCACCCTACATTTAGCAGGCCAGTATGTGTGGGTGCACCTAAATTATAGTATATAGGCCTACTGGTGAACCCATTTGAAAAAGTTAGGCGCACCAGTGCAACCAACTAAAGCTTAGTCTGGAGCCCTGCAATGAGCTGAGAGTGAAAGGATGTACACACCACATGTTTGTCTGCCTGTCTGTCTGCCACTACAAACACAGACAGACAGACAGACAAGACTGTCTGTCTTGACTGTGCTTAAACAGATTGGGTCAGAACCAGTGCTCCATACAAACCCATAAGAAAAGTGCCAGGAATTAATTTCAGCTTAGCCATCATGGTACCATTATTGCTAAAGAGGTTATTATTAATAACATGCAAACAATTCTAAAGTTTGTGGTTGTGCTCGTTATGTCAGGGTACAGTGGAGACAATAATCAAGCCTAATTCATGTTTTGTCATGCAACCCGTGTAGGCGCTCGACAAGAATAATCGATTATCAATTGTTTTCATCAAGTGAGAAGGCTGCCTGACAAAGCATACATTAGGCTTCACGTTAAAATATAAGACTAAATGGTGAGGATAACAGAAGACCCACAGGGAGAAATGACATTCAAAAGACGGAAGAAATGTTCATCGGAATGCATACGTTGCTTCCTTGTCAGATCCTTGGTCAGTCTCACTTTGTACATGTAGGTGGTGCGAGGTGAACGTGGTTCTCTCTGCGTCTGAACAGTTTTTTTTTTGCGGGTAGTGAGCTGAGTCAGGATATTAAAATAAGGAATCCTCTCCAAGGAGCAGATTACATACAGGTTGTGGCCTCTGGAAGTCGGCGGAGCTCCTTCTCAATGATACACCGCAGGTAAGTATACCTGTAAACACATGCGGACAAACGGAGAAACAGCAAAGATCAAATGTGTGTCAGTTGGACTACAAACTCTGATTCAGACCTCTTAAGGTGCATTGTCTCGCTCCCCAATGGGGGGGGGGGGGGGGGCAGTTAGGGGTTAAGTGCCTTGCTCGGGGACACCTCGGAACATTGCCAGGGGGGTGGGAATCGAACCTGGGACCTTTCAGACGTTTTAAAACTGACAAAATATTGTAATTGTGTTTGTGTCAATATGACAAATAGTAGTAGTTCATGTAGATTAGCCACTGGTTATAAAAACATGTATTTTCCTCTGCTATTGACTACTGGTTGGGCGTTCCATTAGTGTGGAGAGGACATTGCTTTCTTTTAAAGACCCTTTTACATTTAGAATTTTACCTCTTGGAATGACTTTGCTAGCGCACCCGGTGCAGCGCTATGAGCTTGCATATCTGCTGTTTTTTAATATCCAAAGTATAAAATAATGGATCAAGCGTTTAAAATCTAAAGTGACACAGATGCGTTCCAGTTCTTAAGAGAAAGATTTATTTACAGCATTGTGACAGTCACACAACATACACATAGATACATCCTACATACTGTAGTACATCAGCAAAGCACACAGATTCAATTGCTCATACCTGACTCTCAGCTTATAATTGGCTAAAGAAAAACAATTTAAACATTTGATATTACTGAGCTGTGCGTGAGGTAAAACCAGTAAGACTCCCTAATTGGGAGATAAGCGACCGTCATGTCACATACACAAACTTTAGAAGGCAATCGTAGCCAATCAGGAGGGAATATGGGAAATGGGACATATCCATGTTGATGACATGACTTTAGAGATAATGTGTACCGCTTAGCGTGATTTTTGGCCAAAATCTGTAGGAGCAGTGTCCAAAAAATGTGTTTTGTAAAGATCGGCCTGAAGGTGGCACTAGGAGAGGGCCATGTGAGAAATGAGGGGCCTCTACTGAGTTGTGAGAGTCGTAAAACAAGGGCCCACTCTTCAGCTGTGTGACCAGGGCCGTCATTTGCAGCATCGGGGATGGCATTCGCCACCCTCTAGTGTTCACATTTAACCTTACATTCAGTTATTTTATGCATAATTTGTCCCCAACTCTGAATTGTTTTAGCAGATTAATCTGATTTCATCGCAATTTATGAGACACATGTAATCATTTAGATAAACCTTTTATTGTACGCAACCATTCATTTATTAACCACTTTCAAATGTGGCATCTCTATTTTGGGAATGTTAGGCATGGGGCCAATTCTGATATCTTCACAAATTGGTACCACCCAAGGTGACCGTACATTTTTTACTTCCTACATGTCTTTAGTTTACATTTTGGTATGATAACCCTTTCTGAGACCCAGCTTAATTGATGTTATCAGCCGCTAGAGTCGGTCTCCCATCAACTTTCTATACAGGAGGAAAATACCCAGAAAACATTTTTTTCTGGGTATTTAAGTAGGATGTGAGGGGTCTAACTAGGGTTTGTCATGATGCTGAATCCATTGCAAGCATTTGTTTTGCACAAAAAACATTCCTTGGGCTAAAAATGGCCCCAGAAAACGATGGTTTAGTGATGAAAAGTGATTCATCAGTTTCATCAGTTTTGTGGGCGTTTTCTGGCACCATTTGTAGCTCAAGGAATGTTTTTTGTGCAAAACAAATGCTTGCAATGGATTCAGCATCATGACAAACCCCTAGTTAGACCCCTCACATCCTACTTAAATACAGAGAAAAAAAATGTTTTCTGGGTATTTTCCTCCTGTATAGAAAGTCGATGGGAGACCGACTCTAGCGGCTGATAACATCAATTAAGCTGGGTCTCAGAAAGGGTTATCATACAAAAATGTAAAGTAGAGACATGTAGGAAGTCAAAAATGTAAAATAATCTATGGTCACCTTGGGTGGTACCAATTTGTGAAGATATCAGAATTGGCCCCAGGCCTATGTCATTATAGGCCAACATTTTCAAACATTTTCTTTTTTCACCCCCAAACAAACAGTGAAAATAGTTGATCTACAAGCCAGGGTTAGCTTATAGATCTGCTATTTTTCAATAGATAAAGTATAGATTAATTAAGGCCCCCTCCACCTTGGGCCCCAGTAACTCAGTCCCACTCCCCCCTCCCCCTTGTGACGCCCCTGGTTGTACCTTCTCTTGAGTTTCTGAACCTCCCGGTCCTCCTCCTCCTTCAACTTGGTGATGAAGCTCTGCAGGACAGGCATCTCAAATTTGATGTATTGTGCCACCTGGTGGAAGATAGGGGGAAATGTTAGGACGAGGCACAAACTATTTTGTTTCCTCCATCTCTGTGGTTCTCAACCTTTTCTGGCCGTGACCCCCAAAATAATCATATTTTAACTGGGGACCCCCCCCACCCTGATGAGCAATAAGAGTTGAGGCTTTATATTTCGTATAACACGAGCAATAAGAGTTGAGGCATTACATCTTACAATAAATGCAAGAAGTCTCTGCGTGTATGTATGTAATCCGCGTATCTCAAGAACCGTTCATCCCACCGGCTCGACCCGACCCGATACACAGTTTTCCGGAACCGGCGCAAAAGGTTCAGAATCTCTGTACGTGGAGCTGATGTCTGACATCAGGGTTTTCCGGAACCTGCACTGTGTCTTCAGAGATCTCCATATATGGGCATAAAATGGACACAGACAGACATATCTCCATATATCGGCATAAATGGACACAGGCAAACATATGGTCAAAACAGGTCCTATGACAACAGGTATAATGGGGTTTGCATTAAAGGGTGGGGCATTCATTCCATATTTACATCGTTCCCGATTAGGCAGGTCCCCGACTAGACGCTCGGCCGCCCGACAGACAGATACAGAGATCTCCATATATGGGCATAAAATGGACGCAGACAGACAGATATCTCCATATATGGGCATAAATGGACAGAGGCAAACAGATGGTCAAAACGGGTCCTATGACAACAGGTATAATGGGGTTTGCATTAAAGGGCGGGGCATTCATTCCCTATTTACATCGTTCCCGAGTCGGCTGGCCCCCGACTAGACGCTTCTAGTTTTGTATAACACGGTTCTATTGTGAAAATAGCAGATCGACAGCTACATCTACGGCAATTTTCACGATTTCCTCTAATATTTGACAATTTGGCCAATGTTTAATTTTTCATTTCAGGGGTATTAAAAAGTCCCAATATACACTTAAACTTTATGCTGGTTCGTTTACAGTTGAGTAAGAAAACGATGTTGCACATTGACCCCCCAAAATAATTTGGGGACTCCCGACCCACTGGTTGAGAACCACTGCTCTTTCTGAGCAATCATGGTCAAGTCAGTTGGCCCTTCATGGAAAAACCTACATCATAGGTGACTTCTTCTCCCAGGTCCGGTTCCATGAGAAACACCCTGCAGACCTGCTCACATGGACCGTGCATCACTCTCAGTACCAGAGGATAGTCACTGCGCTTCAGCTTCACACGCTCTAAAGAAAATGGACACGAACACAACACAACAAACAAGATAACATCATCTGCAGACCTTTGGCCATCAATGTTTTTATTTAGTCACTATTACACTACTGTAAAGGGTCATTCCAACCTGGCAAGATAAGGATAAAGATACAAAATATCTTTCTCAATTGAAGTGGATGGGAGTGGATGGTAGTGTCCAGTGTGGATATAAAACATACATCAATCAACCTTAGCCCTATTTTATACCTAGGCTATTTGAAAATAGACAATCTACAAGCTCACAACAAGTCGCATTGTGGCGTGTTGTGTGCTTGTAGATCTGCAATTTTCAAACATTTTGTACTTTTCATTTTGGTACTTTAAGTATATTTTGATGCCAATATCTTTGTACTTTTACTCAAGTACATTTTGAATTCCGGATTTTTACTTGTAACAGTGTTTCTATATTGCAGTTCCAACTGCTTTTTCCAACTCTGGTAAAAAGGAACACTGTGAACTTTAGATTTATTTAAATTTTAGATAGGTTAACATCTTCAGGTAGTGCCATCAGGCTTTTTTGGCCCAGGCAACAAAGCTTTGGAATGCCCTGCCCTGCCTGATTTTTCTATTTGATATTTGTTTTTGTGTTTATTAAAAAAAAAAAAAAAAATCTCTTCCATGTTATGTTGCTGTAATTGATATCTTGTTTTGTAAAGCCCTTTGCAATGTTGCTTCGAAAAGCTCTATACTATCTATAGTATTATTATTATTATAAACAGCTCCTAAATGTGATGATATGTGATCCCCTTTTGCCACTACATCGACATGCCTGTAGATGAAGATTAAACAGAGTTACTCTGACAAACGCTACCTAAAATGAACACTCACCTCCACTCGTATGAACGAGGTAGAGGGCAAAGTCATCTGGGCTGTTCTCTATCTTGAACTTGTTGAGGAGGACTCGTAGCACCTGAGGCGTGGTCATGTCGCTGTTTATCCGAACATTCGTCACAGAGCCGTAGGCAGGCGTGAACACTGCTGTCTGAGGGAGGGGGACATTTACATCCGTTAGTGTTATATACAACATGCTAGTGTTGTAGTACTCGAGTCAATGACTCGTCTCGAGTCAGGACTCGAGTCCAAATTTTCACTGACTCGGTCTCGTCTCGGTCTCGCCCTTAATTTGACTTGGACTCGTCTCGGTCTCGGTCTAATTTGACTTGGACTCGCCCCCCACCGAGTCCACTCGAGTCAAGTCACTACAATGCAATGGAATAAATGTTATATCCATATGAGGAGCGCATTCACGTTAACATTAAGAGAGCTGCCTTGTTAAGTAACAGAGCATTCTGACGCGCATCTGATAGGCACACAGTAGTAGCACACACGCACACACGGCACACACACACAGAGCCCCGCTCTGCACAGCAGCAAGCATCTAATCTTCCCAGAAGTTATTTTTTTCGCCAAACAGACAACAGCACAACAGTCCACTTTCCTCTTACCTGCAGGATATCCTTGTGTCCCCAAATAAATAAGTCCTAACAGCTTCCAAACACAAGCCTTTGTGATCATGTGTTGTGTAGTTTAATCCACCCGCACAGCTGGATTAAGAATTTACGTCTTTTTGTATTTCCAGGTGTAGTCTATTACTCGTTAAGCAAGCCTCATCCGAAAGTTTTAAAGTGCACTGATCAACAGAGAGAAGTGTAACATTGTAAGTCCCTGTAGAGAGGTTAAAACGAATCAAAACAACTTGAAGCAGTGACATGGGGTATTGTTTTGCCTTGTACTTGAAAGGCATCAGACTAATGACATAGGGTAGCCTACATTTCTCACCTTAAACAATGAAATGCAGACAGGCACATACTGCTATGTGTTTGAATGGGAAAACCTTATTTATTTATTTTAGCTTTTAGTCAAAATAAAATATTAAGATAAGAGTTTGTTTGAAAAATGTTTTGCTAAAATCATGCATGCTCTATTTCAATGCAACTATAACAGCAATGTTTAAAAATGTTATAGATTACAGTAGTAGACATAATTATTTTTTAAATAATATTATTTTTGTTATCACTTGGCCTTTTGGTGCATGGGCATCAATATTATATCCATATCATGATATTAGACTGGATAGGCCTAATTATCGTCTGTGATTTGGGATATTGTACTGCAGTATATGCCTAGTCTTATTTGTACACTAAAGTAATTGTTCTCTGCCTGGGAGAAAATGTAATTGTAGCAACTCAAATGTCTAGTTCTTAGACAGAAAATTGGTATGGGAAAAAACTACCTCTCCAAAAAACTCCCTCAAACCTAAACCACAGCATTGACAGCAACCAAAGGTAATTTGGGTAGACCTATTGATTTAATTTGAAGACAAGCCATTAATTTGAAAGGTATTGGTAGGAAACACCAGACAGGTGCATGCACATGAACGGGGGGTTCTTGCATTGTTTGTTTGTGTGTGTGTGTGTGTGTGTGTGTGTGTGTGTGTGTGTGTGTGTGTGTGTGTGTTATATATATTGTTTTCTGCAGCCTACCTATCAAAAAAAAAAGGAAAAAAAAGAAAACTGGACTCGGCTCGGTCTCGCCTACCATTGGTCTCGGACTCGACTCGGACTCGCCTCCCATTGGTCTCGGACTCGACTCGGACTCGGCCCCCTCCCAGGGGCTCTTGACTCGGACTCGACTCGGACTCGAACCCCATATGACTTGGACTTGACTTGGACTCGCTTTAGGTGGACTCGACTACAACACTACAACATGCAGTAATACTGCCTCCCCCTGGCCAGCCGGGGTGTCTGATGGAGGGGAAAGGAACTGATTGGAATAGCGTATTCCTTCCAGTCCAAGTCCTACCAGGGAAACTCCCCCCCTGTCAGGCGAAAAGAAGTGGCTTGGGACTCCTCATGCATTGAAGGAAGCATAACTCTTTTACCGCAGAACGAGCGTTCGTTTTTTGTTTCACGTGTCCTCTGCGCCATAACGAGCGTTCGTTCTTTTCACCGCCACAGTAGCAGCAGCTCCCGTAACGCTAGTCTGTTATCTTCAGCGCACATAAACAATAATGGCGGCGGGATCACTTCTCTGGTCGTTTTCTCAGCCTGGATCTACTTTCTCTATTTCTATGCCTGAAAACTGGAGCAACCCGAGGGGGAGGAGGAGCGTCTCGCTCCGTAATGGCTGAGCCCATACTGTTGTTTTTTTTTCTTCACTATTCTGTGAGCGATACAGCAGACCTTTACACATGGCCGCGATTGGAAATAATGTATGGCTATTTTTCTATAAATTCGCAAAGGTAAGCTACGTTGATGGCCGTGAGCAGACTGTAAACAACCTAAATGGCAGTAAAAGAGTTAAAGATATGTCATATAAACTAACACATATGTTTTGTTGTTATGTGTATGTGTGTGTGGTATCACCTTATGGTTATAGAAGTGTCCATTAATGGAGAAGCGATGTCGCCGTATCCTCCTCTGGTCGCTAGGCGACCGTCGCTGGCCACGCCTCAGAACCCCAGCATCACTCTTTGTCCTCAAGAGTTGGGCAGAGCTCTCATAGTCCTCTGTCCAATCAACACATACCAGTGAATAACGTTACTCTAACGGACAATACAAAATAAATAAAAATAAAAAAAGAGTCGGGAAAAATCTAAGTCTGAAGAATAATTAAATATCTGGAAATGTCACTTTGCTAACCAAGGACTCATTATCTGTTAACTCTCTGCTAAGCACCACTTTGTTTTCATTTTGTGATTACAGGTAACTTTTTTAAATGACAGATTCCTCTACTTATACATATTTAATTCAATTTGTCTTTGATTTAATTGACCAAATCCAATGTTTATTTGGTTAGCTGCTGAAAGCAAAACTACAAATTGTAATGTATAACTTGTCTTGTATGTCTTTAAAAAAAGAATGAAAAACTAGAAACATTGTTTAAAAAAAAAAAAAAAAGTGAAATTACTCTGCAGTTGGCCTATGTTTCACACAGATGCAATTAGACAACTTGTTTACAGGCTACCAACCCCCCCATGTAAAATCTGTTTGGATTAAACTCTTTTGGTCAACAATTATAAAGCAATATTTTCTGCTAATCCACACCCTATGTCACTGAATGTACACATGTGTCAGCATTCCATTTCACTTTTGCATTCTAACAAAAAGGGCTGGGCAATATACTGAGGTACAGGTTCTCACATCTAGAGTTCGGGGCGCTACACAGCCCTACGTTGTGTATTAATAAATACTTTTCCCCCGTTTTCACTCCCGAGAGCCTGGATCATCTGTTTTTTCCTCATGTTTATGTTTTTAATTTATTTTGAAAAACTAAAAAGGTCAATATATATTATTAGAGGTATTTGGTCAAATATCTGTGATATTTTATTTTGTTGACATCGCCCAGCCTACAAACCTTCTGTATCTTCCTCCTCCGCATTGTCCTCTGCTGTCACTTCCACCGTGGGAATGTTTTGCTGTGTCTGCTGTTGACCCTCTGTGTTATTGGTGGAACTTGGAAGAGAGGGGCAGGAAGGAGAACAAAATATAAACTGACGAAGCTAAGCAGATGTAAACAAATATTAAATTCATGACCTTTCTTAACTCATTTTCTGCTATCCCCGTCGAAACCGGAGATTTCCCGCTGTACCGCCCTGCCATCCCCTTAGATCCCGGAAATTTAAATAGCTTTAATCATTATGAAACAATTAAAAGTATGATCGCTGTTTACCGTCTATTCAGACTCTTTAGGCCCGCCTCCTAACTCGTTTTCCGTATCCGGTCTAAGGCCCAATCATAGCTCCATTCTAAACAAAGAAGCTGCCTGCACGGCTATCACATGGTCTTTTTTTCACGCGGATTTTTTTTATTTGGAAGCTGTTTGATTCTTTTACCCGCCTGGCATATGATCTGCTATGTGCACGACGTGCCCTCGCAGGACCATAGCGCACAGCGCGGCCTTTTACATGAGTTTTTCTGTAAACAGTGGCAGATACAGCCTGACAACAGATATTTCTTTTTCCAATGGGATTGTTTTTTTCGAAAGCTGTGGTCCGGTCTACAACGCTGGTACATGTTACATACACAGATCGTGCGCAATGCGCGCACGTGCCCACGTTAAAAGGTAAGGAGAATTTGGCAGTTAGGCAGTTCAGCTATGTTTAAAATGGCAGCTAAAAAGTTAATATATGAAAAGGACAAGAATAGGATCTTTTTGGAATGAATCAAAACCCCACTGGCATCCTTGGATTTGGGTCATTCCAACACAAATGTCCTGTGTCTGTGTGCCTATTCTCTCAAAGAGACGTATCAGCTTTCAACCAGTCAAACTGCATACCCATTAGGCCTATTAGCAGAGGCGTCATTTAAGAAAAAACATTTAAGCCCCAATTAAAAACAAATAGTGAAAATAGAAGATCTACAAGCTCACAACACGTCACCCTATTTTCACCATTTAAAAAAGCAACAAAAAGGGAGAAAGGGCACATCTTATGAAATCTGTTAGGCATATGACACGCCCAACATAGGGACACCGGGTTGAAAGTGGCTATTGAATATAATGTTTGCAGACAAGAGTACATGTCTGTAACATTTGTTGCATTTAGATGATTGGGTGTGGATTGAGACGCAATCAGTGCAGATCAAAATTTTGACTAATGTTTAAAAGAAATTCACCACATGTTGAGAAACTAAGCTTAAAATAACAATTTACGGTATATTATTAAAATAATAATTTGTTGTTAAAACACACCCCTGCCTATTTAGTCTGGGAGGACTAGACTTGAGCTGATCTGTGTCGATAGGCTCAGAGACTATCGATACAGATCAGCTCAAGTCTAAACACAGACAGGACATTGCTACCCTGGGGACAAAACACAAACCGAGACCTGACACGGATGATCATCAGTAGTCCAGTAAACACTTTGGACATCTACAGAGCTTCGGTTACTTATTCTCTCTTCTTGGTGTTAAAACAGCTACACAAAGAGAGATTGACATTGAACGTCAAGATTACAAAAACACATTTATTTGGCTTTATAATAATTTCTCGGCCACTTGATCTATAGCTGCGCTCATTGACCCACTACACTTCTCTGAAGTATTTCCGGTAAGTGGGGTGTAACTGGAGACATCTCCTTACCCCTGACCGTCCAGAGCACAGCCAGAGTGCCAGGAGGTGGAGGATGGAGGCGGACGGATGCGTTCATGGTCATCCTGCATCTGAAGCCTGATTGGCCGCCGAAGGCCCCAGGAGATGTTGAGCAAGCCCTCAACAATCAACTCCCCCTCTTCCTGTTATAGAACAGAGCTTTGATCAATACACAAACACACATACATATTGTGATATGTATAGAAAGAGGCTCAGCTATGCATTTGTGTGTGTACACGCACACACAGTTATTACTCCTTTGGGGAGGTTGAATTGCTAATGAGACAGTGGGCTGTGGGGGCATGTTATGAAAGATGAGGGTGAATAAAATATGGAGAAACAATAAAGACAGGAGGCATTCAGACGCTTCAGTTGAGCATAGCAACACGCGCACGGACACACTGTATATCGACACAAAACATGCCTGGCCACACAAAATCCACACAAATGCATGAAGCCTGATTTATACTTAGTTGCGGACCAAAATTCTTTTTTTTAATGAAGTATAAATAACCCTTCTTTATACCCAGATTACCCACTTCTCTGTGCCGTAGCTGCAGGTTCTGTCCTTCATAGTAGAGGTTGTAGGTCTTCAGGTGTGTAAGGACAGTTGACCTGGAGACAGGAGACAGAGATGTGTTACTGTGCAGATTTGAAAGTGAAGGAAGGTCCTTTTTTTCTCTACCTCACACTGCCCACACTGAAACAGCTTTAATAGCAGCGCTCAACCGATATATTTATCTGACCGATACATCGGCCATTATTTGGCTTTAACGAGATATCCATATATGATTGCCAGAACAGGCTGTCTTGGTCATTGAGTCAACAATGTGATGTCACAACAGGTCAGCTATAGAGTAGACATTGAGGCGTTACCCACTGACGTACGGACAAAATCTGCCGGGTTTCATAGCACTTATGCACCAATTTATTTACACTTTTCAACCTTTCTGGTTTTTGAAACTGTGTTAATAGAGCTTAAGTGTTTAAATAAAATGTTAGATAACTGTTCTCAAATAGAAACTTTAATCTAATCGAAGTTTTTCATTAGAAAATGTTGCACTTTTTGACAAAATCGGTCAATTGGCAATCAGTGGTCTAGGACTATCCAAAATTGTGATCAGACAAAAACTTTCTGGCATCAGAATTACTGTCCTTATACGTTTCAAATATTTTTTATTGTCAAGCACTTTCAAAATTGTCAAGCATTTTCCAAACAGAGAATTACTGTGCTTATAGTAAGCACAGTGAAATGGGCCCTTGAAAGGTCTATGTTTATTTAATTGAGTAAGCAGAAAGGATTAATACAAAGTGCTTGGGTGGCACAGTGGTCCCTGGCCACCACCACTGAGGTTGTGTGTTTGAATCTACCATGGTGCAACCTGCTTTGTCGGGCATCTACACAAACACAATTGGCCCGTGTTCGGGGAGGGAAGCCGACAGGGAGGGTGATAATTGTCATTGCATGTTCTCTTATCAGCGGGGAGTGTTGGGCGGGAGGAGTAGAACGAAGGATCTACGTCCTCCTGGTGGGGGCTCCTCACGGGCAGGTGAGTCAGTAGGAGACAAAAAAAGTGTGTGGAGAGGCATCAATTGGCATAACTACTAAGTTAGGGAGAAAAAGGGGGTAAAAAAGTATTGCTCTACTCTAAATAAAAGAATTATAGAAAAGATTTATACCGGGGAACAGTTTGAATCCATCTGATATCAAATCTGTGGTGGAGTGCATGATTATACAAATTATAAACTATAAAACATAAATCACATTGAGATAAATCAAATTGAGAATGTGTGCAACAATGCATGCATACTACTTACTGTACATGCACAGCACACACACTCACAAAGAGATGCACGTGAACATGTATTTTGTGCAGAGCCAGGCATACACAGTATTACTGTATAGTACAAATTTTGTCTGCATTTTGCATCTTGTGGGTCTGTGTGCGTGCATGCTCTGTGTGCAGTCCTTCTCCTTACTTGCTGATGAACTTGTTCTCTCCAATCTGAACCCCGTCCCGCAAGTCATCCATTTTCAGACAGCATGAGAGAGAAGCGGCTGAGAGACAAAGGGACGACAGAGAGAGAGAGAGAGAGTGAGTGTGAGTGGTGGTGAGTTGGAGTCCCATGACACCTCATGACTGTCAAGTATGCGGCCGAGGGCATCACCACACAGTAAAATGCAGAGTGTTGATTCTCAGAACTCTGTGAGTGCGCTCCTAGACAGTAAAGCAGGGGTCTTCAACGTTTTCAGTCCAAGGACCCCTTATCTGAGAGAGAGATGAGGCAGGGACCCCCACAACCTTTTCATAGATTCCATATAGTTACATTGTTTGACAGCACGATCATCAGTGTATTTTGGATTAATGTCAATTCGTGCTTTCAGATATTTACCCACTTGAACCGTCAACACTCAAAACATGACCTTCCCCTCTACACCAAAGCTGTTTGCTGACAATAGCCGATCTACAAGCTTGCGAGGCGTTGTAAGCTTGTAGATCTGCTATTTTTGGCTAAAGTTCTCAGAATATGGACGCTAGGGTTCAAATCGTTAATATAAAAAAGTCGAAAAAGGTTTCTATCACACAAAGATGTGGTGGACCCCCTGTAGTAACTCTGAGGACCCCCTAGGGGTCCCAGACCCCCTGTTGAAGACCCCTGTTCTAGACAGTAAAGTGTAATTGACAAAACACATGCATACTGCTTCTGTCATCTACACTTCTTGCTCTGTCACCCTGAAGACACTGATCCGAGTCCCGGGAGTCCCAGATAGGGCTGTCACAATTATTACATAATCGTCTAATCGCGATTATTTTTCATAATAGTCATAATCGTTTCCATGTTAAAAAATAGGAAAAAAGTCAAACATAGTGGAAATAGCAGATCTACAAGCTCACAACGAGCTTGTAGATCGGCTATTTCCACTATCAAAGTAATTTTTTAAGTAGTAAGTTGTCAAAAATGTCAGTAATTTCTTTGTATATTTAGGTTATGTGTCATGTCATATCTACCATGTACAACTTCAAAGCCTAAAAGCCAAACAGAAATGTAATTATCAACAACAAAAACACAATTAAATCGTTAATCGCCAATTATTTGAGTGACAATTAATCGTCATGTAAAATGTCATATCGTGACAGCCCTAGTCCCAGAATAACAACTACTCTATTATTACTGCACATTTAACCAACCCACATCTCTCCATTCTCATCCTCTAACCACTGAATGTTCCCAATCTAGTCCTCTAATCTGGGACTATTTTAGATGAGAGACACCAGAGGAACGCAATTCACTGCCTGGTAGAATAGAACAGTAGCAGTGGTTAGAAATGCTTATCCAACACGAAGACGGAGGTGGATAATCATTGCTTGCAAAAGACTTGGAATAGAACATTTCGGGTGTGATGGAACAAGACAGCTGCTCTCCATGGCACTCTATTCCTCTTCTTACTTCCTTTTTTCTTGAACCCTCTCCCTCTTTCTCACACACACACACACACACACACACACACACACACACACACACACACACACACACACACACACACACACACACACACACACACACACACACACACACACACACACACACACACACACACACACACACACACACACACACACACACACACACACACACACTTTAGAATTTTCCTTCCTTCAGTCACCCTGGTGTATCCATAGAGTGTGTGTGTGTGTGTGTGTGTGTGTGAGAGAGAGAGAGATCTTCCGGAAGGGAAGGAACAGGTGCAAAGCACATGGGCCAAAGCCTTTCAGTTGCTTAAACGTTTGTCTCAGTTAATGATACAGTAGTTAAGAAATGTCAAACACACAGCCACGTCACACATGTGGGCCACACACACACACACACACTTATAAAACTTGATTATTTGGGGGCTATGAACACCTTGCCTATTCAAAACACGATTACACTTCACTTTGGCACACTTTCACAATGCCTCATGAGACCGCAGCTGAAAGAAAGGAATGAGGGAAATGGACTGAATCTGCACACTGCAAATACCTAATGTACAGTGCGTGTGTGGGGGGTCTTGTTTCAATATTTTTAAAAAGCTTACCGTATTGAAGACTGTGTGGTCTTGGTCGGCCACTGGTGAGAGGGAGAACCAGATGTGTAAAGAGGTAAAGAAAGAATAAAGAGAGCCAGACGTTAGTATCCACGGTTCGTAAAGATGTGTGTCTGACAGATTCTAGGGCTTTTCCATTCAACAAGCAGAGTTAACGAGGAGAGCTGGTGTGCTTGAAGGAAGAGCTCCCCTTCCGTTAATCACTTCCTCCTTTACCGAGTCATTCACACAGGAAACTGACTGACTTCCTCAATTGGAACAACACTTTGTTTGCTTGCACACGCAAACAAACGACCCCAACGGACTCGGGCAGAGATGACAGATGCAACCCCATGTGGTCCCTCTCCACGACTTCCTATAACAGTATAAACGCCTCAGAGCGCCTACATACAACATCCTCAACAATGCATCCTCTATTCTCCACAGTACAGCAGTAAACAAAGACATTCAAACCCACTGATGTGCTGAAAGCTGTGACAGGCTTAAACGCACAGTGCTGATAAACACAGGTCGCTGTCAATCTCTGACACTAACGAGTTTTGTAATTGTGGCCAGATGAAATATTAAACGCCAATCAGCCTCACCCAGTGTTGCGCTCCATCAATATTTCAGCGCCCATATTAGGGCCTGTCAAGCCCACAAACGTGCATCATTGACCGAGACAATGAGATGCATTAGTCTTTAATACCGTGGTCTTGGTCAAGGTCAGTGGTGCGAGGAGACTCGTTGATGGGTTGTATTTGTGTGGTCCGAGACCAATGCGGTCCTGCTGTTATACGTAAACAATGTTTTATCTGTCTTGTAGCGGGTCACAAGAACAGCTGGGTTCCAAGGGTCAAATAAGGTGTCATTTGATAACAACATTATCCTCTCCTATAAGTTCCATTATGTCCCTGATAAAATGCTATAATCTTATAAGGACTGGAATGGTCATGACCACATAATATGGAATAATTATTCAGGGATCAAGCCAAACAATTTCAAATCAGCACTTTAAAATTGCTGTGGCGTTTTTTCTTTTTTGTAATAAATCTATTTATTGATTTTGACCAGTACATGGGTATCCAATAACCATACTATGTCAAAAGTACTTATCCTGTGCAGTGAAAGTGATATGCATTCTCTAGTAGACAGACACAGTCACGCAGTGTTTATAGTTTGATGTAGATACATTTTAACCAAATAAATACATCCTAGGGGACATTCTGAGCCAGGATTGATCCAGCCCCAGAACCTGAGCGAGCAGGGCTCTGTTCAATGTTGGAGACTGGAGCGAGTCCAAATATAGACCTTAGTTATCCTGTATTCCCCCTGCAGCAACTCATTACAGCAGCCAGTACGCAACCTCTCTCTTGGGTTCACTCTCTCTTTTGCTTGTTTGTTTCATGTGAGACTATTCCTTCCCTAGTATCCAATTTCTTCTTTTCTCCCCTCTTCGGGGAGTTGTGTTTCTTCTTCCTTTGTCTGGTGCTTTTTATGTCCCGTATTGCCTGTGATCTCTCTCTCTCTGCAGTTGGCCCTTCTCTCCTTCTCTTGTGAAAGACTGCTGCGATCGCCACGCTATTAAAACTCATGACCACAATTTCCCCTGACTTCCTCCCCCCACATCACCCTTGTCTTACTCAGACACACATGCACACTTGTTTTCTGCCACTGAACCACTTTGGTTGGAGGGGTGAGGGGGGGTGAATAAAAGTCCAAACCTTCACTGCCTGCTTTCCACCCCCACCTTTCTTTAGCTTCAATGTTCAGTTCAGCCCCTGTGCCTGCCTCACTATTGTTATCATTGTCATAGCAACCCCACAAAACATCTGAGATCCAGCAACTCGGGATGGAATAATTGTGCCAAAATAGTGTGCATGCTTTGCCTTTATCCCCTAGGCCGTTTTGTTGTTATTAAAACTGCATGTGCCTTGATCTCCAGTCTAAATCTGGCTCCCAGCTTCTCCACGTCATGCTGAAACTGTATCTCCTATTAATGATTAAAACTAAAGACCAATACATTATGAATTCTCTCATGACTTGGAAGTGGAAAATGTGTCCCTTTCTACTTGGCAGTTTACCACCTAATACTTTTAACAGAAGGTTATGGCCATAAGTAGACCTACTGCCTTGTGTCTGTGTGTGTCTGTGTCAAGAGACAAGAAGAATCCTACTGTTATGCAATCTGTTCAGACTCTTCTTTGAGACATACACAACTGCAGCCTACACGCCTTCAGCCCTTCACAGAGTGAGAGAGAACGTTTATTTTATAGAAAACCTTCATGTAAACTTGAGCATGTGGATCATATTATTGAAACGCCTATTAAAGTGCTTTTTATTTTATTTGTGCCATTATACATTCCATTTGTATAACGCAAGGATCTTTTGATACCAGTTTTGTCGCGCAAAGCAACCACGATCACTAAGATCCCGATACAATCTCTTGGTTATCATATTCGTGAATCGAAACATAATGGAAGTGCTTCTTACAGAGATTTAGCCTGTTTATTAGCCACTGAGATCTGGAATATAACTACTTACGGAGCCGCTTCTGTCTTGGGAGTCGGCGATTCTTGTCGAGTCTAATGATGTTGTCTGATGACAGAACTGGGCTTGCTTGTGCACACGCGGCGTCTTGACTGTACACACGGTCAACTCAACTGGCTCCAGACCAGTGCTGACTGTGGGAGACAATCAGTGGTGCGCACACACTAGTGTGGGATGCACAACATTACCGGAGGAGGAGGACCCCATCTGTTCTAGGCGTCTGGTCCAACGGCAACCAATCAGCTCACGACCTGGCGCAGTGCCTTTGTTCGTGCTGACTGGGTGCTGAAGATGAATAACTGGGAGACCCGAAAACAATGAGACCCCCATGTGCACACATACATAATAGAACGCTGCACCAGTGGCCCACTCAAATGGGTAGCCTTAATGGACAGTGGTGTAAAGTAACCAAGTACATTTACTCAAGTACTGTACTTATTACTTAAAGGAGTTATATATAATGTTGTATGCATATGAGATACTTAAATGGTTTCCTGTGGAAATAAGCTTAGTCTTTTCTAGGATCTCCTTTTAGTAGACCTTGTACCAGTGAACAACTGTACCGTCATGAAACTTAGCTCTGGTCCATCGCGTCTCCTCCCGGAGACGCTCTGACAGACCCGTCGGGAAACGCCTGGACTCGAGATTGTCGGACCTCCGAGCGCTCAACATCAGTCAAAATAAACAAAACCGTTTCACTACTCACCAAACCAAAGGTCGTTTTGCGCTGTTGAAAGTCTATTCTCCGCGGTGGTGAACCCCTCAGCACCCCAACTACTCTGTAAAATACATTATTTTTGGCATGAAATAAAGTGCATCCAACTCGACCGCCGCTTATTTCCGGGTTGTGAACCATTGTATCTGCGGTGGCCGCTAGGGAGTCTCCATCCGGTAGAATATTTTTCATTTTGCCCTAGAAATGTATTTTAATCGTGTGGTGGGGGGCTCAGACCTCGTCCACTAAGTAGAGTAAGCTTTCAACTGTCCACTGATACCTTTGGTTTGATGCGGGGCGAAACAGTTTTTGTTATTTTTGGACCAGACGGCGGGGTTTTCCGGTTTTGCCAAGGAATACGGATGTAGAGGAACATAGCGTTAGGGAGAACTCCACTAACGCTAACTCCACTAACGCTATGGACCAGAGCTACATGAAACTGTACCTTTTCCTATGCATACTTCTAATAAAGTCTTCAATCAATCAATCAATCAATCAATCAAAGTAGTTCACCCCCAAAATGAATTTTTTTTTCTTTCTATTGATTACTCACACCATGGGGACTTGAGTTCAATAATATTTTTAGTTTTTTGTCGCATTCTTAAGATAAAAATGTGATTATAGTAAAGTTACGCTGATGGTTTCCCCATCCAGTGCCATTAATTTGGGTCCACCATCCAGGGCCATGCATTTGGGTCCCCATCCGGAATCAATGGGGGTAAATTTACTATAATCACATTTTTGTCTTAAGAATGCGACAAATACAAAAAAAAAATATTATTGAACTCAAGTCTCTATGGCATGAGTAATCAATAGGAAAAAAAGTCATTTTGGGGGTGAACTACTCCTTTAACCATTTTCAGGGAGGCTACTTTTACTTACTGGAGTATTTCCAATGTTTTACTTACGTTCTGCTCCAATACATCTCAGAGGCTGAGGCAAATATTGTAGACCCTACTTTTATTACACTACAATTACACTTTCGTTACTATATACTACTTTTACTACTTTCAAAAGCATATTAACCACTTCAGCCATATTTAAAAATAGTTGTGAGCTTGTAGATCTGCTATTTTCAAAGAATTTTTTTTATACATTTAGAAAAGTTAAACAGGATAGTGTGCATACTGAGTAGGGCTACTTCAATACTTTTGTACTTTTACTCAAGTACATTTTAAATTACGGACTTTGTATTTCTAGTTGTATTTCTACATTGCAATATTGATACATTTACTTTTAGGTAAAACATTTGATTACTTTCCCACCACTGGTAATGGAAACCTCAACATGTCCACCACCACGGTTGTCAGTCAATTCTGTGAACCCCTGGAGAGTAGTGGCAGTTATTATAATGGGGATCTGAATTATACAGAAAGTCAGTAGCCTACTAGCCTACATATGGTCTGGATTCTGCACCATGTAGCCATAGAGCAGCCTGCTTTTAAAACAATTATGTATGTACTACATGTATTTGGTCACACTGTATTGTAGTCAGCTTATAGGTGGTTTGGGGATCTAGTGCGGATGCCTCCCGAGCGTCTCCCTAGGGAGGTCCACGATGCACGTCCCACTGGGAGCAGACCCCCTGGCAGACCAAAGACCAGATGGAGGGATTACATCTCCACACTGGCCTGGGAACGCCTGCATGGGACCCCCCCCCCCCCCCAGAAGAAGTGGATAAGGTTGCTCAGGAGAGGGAATACTGGAAATCTCTGTTGGAACTTTTACCCCCGCAACCTGATTCAGGAGATTCAGGATAAGAGAATGAAGATAGATGGATAGATGGATGGATGGATGTTATGTATTGTAGCCTACATCTTTAGGGATTATGGCACTTTACTTGATGAACATTGGAACAGAAAAATTTAATTTTGGTGTGACTTTTAGGCTTTGTATAAAAACATTGCACGGGAAATAACAAATCAATTAAATAAGTAAAGAAATGACTGACCCTGATCAATAATGGTACCAATAGGCCTGGTCAAAACAGGCCATATATTTAAAGGTAGGGTAAGTGATAGTATATCACTATATTGTGATAGTAATTATTGCTATAGGGTGTTTGTTCAGTGGCTGTTAAGTCTGACATCATTTTGTAGGCAGAGGAGAACTTTTGGGGCCAAAAGGCACCAGCGCCTGTGAATCTTTTTACTATTTTTACTATTTACAAATTTTTCTTCTCTTTGTTGTTGAAAGGAAAGTGATAGAATTATACTTTAGTCGTTATTTTTGTCTTGGATCTGTTGAAATAGCGAGGGACAGATATTGATAATAAATCTGCTTGGAGGTCTGACAACAAAATGATGTCATGGCTTAAAAGCCCCTACGTCTCTCCAGCTCTTTAATGAACAGAACAGGTGTGTTGCCAATTTCAGCCAATCAGGAGGGAGTACCCATTTATCAGCTTCAAATGTATCGTTTCTGCTCCAATTTCTCATGTTCATTTCTTTGTGTCATCACTTCCAGTTTCACTTGTTTGATCTACTATGTCCTGTGTGAGTTCTCTCTCCTGATTGGATAAAATTGGTATCCTGACCCCCCATTTTGTTTAATAACAGAATGGGGGAAAGTTGACTTTGAATGTAGCATCGTTGTTGGTGGGCGGTCTTTTTTTTTTACATCCACAACCATTTCTAGGGTTTACAGAGAGTGGTGTGGGCACAAAATGCCTTGTTGGTTGTTGCATTTCTTCTTTTCCAGGAGGAAATTGAAAGAAAGCCTTATTAAATAAGAAAGGATGAACAGACAGAAAGTGACAGATAAAGGCTAGAATACAAGAAAGTGAGAGAGAGATAATATACAGTAGGCATAGTTTATTTTAATCTCTGTCAGTAAAAATCTGATGATCAAATCTGATGATTTTTCCTTGTTCTTATGTTCCCACTTTGACTAATATGCCACCCTACCCGGGAAGAAACATTGACGACAATTGATCAATAAAGACAAAAGACTGTATTCATTCTGTAACATCTTATTAAATAGTTTTAGGAACAATATAACATTTTGTTGCTACTATAGTATACACAATGCCTGGTCCAGAATTTTTGCACACTGTAATCAATTCAATATACATTTATGTATTTTTTACATCTGTTAAAATGTTCTCCACATTTTTTCTTTAAAGTTGTATTGATACTGTGTTAACATGAACAGAAAGCAATGTTAGAAAAATACAATATGAAACATTCTAGCAAACTAAAGGTGCTCCACCAACTACAGATTGGAAGTAGAAACAAAATGCATTTACCTTTTATTTTAAAATAAGTGTAACAAAATGGTGTGCCTTGCAGCATGATTTCAGATTAAAACGTATGATTTTTTTCTTACAAACATTTGTCTGTAAAACATGAAAATGATGTATAAAAAACAAACAAAAAAAGAAAAACATTGAACAAATTGAAAACACTTTTAATAGATAAAAGTATTATTCTTCAGTGTCCCCTTCAAAATAACAGAAAGGGATTTATTTCTTTGTGTTATAATACACTTTATGGCCACCTTCTTAAGATCCATCTTTTAGGGATAGCATTGCAGAGAAGCACTGGCTGAAGACTATCTGTCACCGTGAAAACTGAAGTTACGTAGTTTCAATTCTTTAAGGATCATGAGAATGTTGTATAGCCCAAACTGTGCACTATATACAGTGTTCAAAACTTCAACTACCGCCTGTGTCTCCAGAAAGATGTGCCACAAGGTGAAGGTGTAGTGAGTCAAAGCTACAATCCTGAACATATGTGAATTAATAAAACATTTTAACAAATCTGTATGGTTGGTAAAGCTCAATATTCAGTAACTAGCACATCGGTCGTGGGAGGTGGTCTCCCAACTCTTCCATTGAGAAATGTAGACCCCAATGTCAGGGAGGACACCAATTGGTTGACCGACAATGTCTATAAAGTTATTTCAAGCAAAAGGCGCACCGAATTGGACACTAAATGGGGCGCCATCTATCTTTATTGTAGTTTGGAGATCATTGCTTCTCTCCGCCAGGAGAGGGAGACACTGGACATAAAACTTGTAGCAACTGTGTTGAGCCACTGACATAGAACATAAGAATGGTGAAACACTTCAGACCGCCATGGTGGCCAGTAACTGAAACCAATTTAATTCAGCCTGCCAGCAAACCATCAGGCTCTCAAAAAGATGGCCAACCAGTGACTTGATTTATACTTAGTTGCACACTGAAAATAGATGACATGATACAAGATCACAACAGGTCACGATGTGACGCATGCAAGCTTGTACTAGATCTGCCAATTTTTGGCGCACAACACTGGTGCACAACCAAGTATAAATTAACCCTTACTGTGCCTCCAGAAACCTCAACATCAAGATTTTCAATAGGAGGAAACAAATTAAAATAAAAAAAAAACATTACAATAAACAAGGAAAGCAATTACAGCAAGTCTTCACCGAAGCAGTGGGGAGGGGGGTAGAGAAGGAGGGTGGTGAGGAAGGATGTATTGGGGCCAAAATATGTACTCTCTGCTTGTTGCATATGGGATGATGTCACAGAAATGGACAAAGGAATGTGCATCTGTGTGTTTTGTGCGTGCATCTAGAAAAAATATTCACAGAAAACTGCCAGAATCGCCAACCCGCCTACAAAGCTCAGGAGCATGGATGATGAGTAGGCACATTTATAATCCGTTGTAAGAGCCACCTCGCTCGTCAGAAATCAGATATTTTCGTCATGTTTTGCAGTTGAAAATCTGTTATTTTCGGTGAGCGGGGCGGCCATAGTGTAAATTAGGCTTAAATGCCCTCTGGCGCTGTACCATACCGATCTGACCGATCTGGGAGGCAGCATGGGCTATGAACACACAGAGGAACACTTCCTCATCACATACATTGTGGCAATTAACACCCTCTCAACTGTACCAATCACTCCTCATTAACACTGCTTCTAAGGTATATATATTTGCATCCAGTCAGGAATCCTGATCACAGTTAATGTGATTGGAATATCATCTCTACAGAGCAATCAGAATTACAGATTAAGTAGTTAGTTTTTTTCTTTTCTTTTCTTTTTCATTAAGGCCCAAGAAATAGTATCAAACCACAAACTGGTTTAACCACTAGTTTCAAGTGTTGTTGCTTTTTTAATATTTGATCATAGATTTTGATTCTGGCATGAAAGTCTGGTGACTTACACGTTCACTAAACCGTGACAACATGGTAACTACTGTCCTTGATACGCTCTGGCCTACTATTTACCACAAATATAAAAACAGTACTTATGATACCTGTATAAAGGTCTTGACACCGGGATCCCACTAAAACGGCCCAGTTTAAAAGTTCAAAAGTGTTTCATAAAAAAACGAAAAGAGAAAAAATTAAATTAAATAAATCAGCTGATATGATATTATGGAATGAACTGTAAGCACCCAACACTGTCAGATGCTATCTTCAGAAGAATGTGTATGCCCCCTGCAGACTGATATCAAGTTAGCCTACTTGCTAGTAGGGCTGTCACAATTATTACATAATCGTCTAATCGTGATTATTTGACATTATCGCAATTATTTTTGTCATAATCGTCATAATCGTGAATGTTGAAAAATTTCCGAAATAGTGGAAATAGCAGATCTACAAGCTCACAACGCGTCGCATCGCGACGCGTTGTGAGCTTGTAGAACGGCTATTTCCACTATCAAAGTTATTTTTTAAGTAGTAAGTTGTCAAATATGTCAGTAATTTATTTGTATATTTAGGTTATGTGTCATATCTACCATGTACAACTTCAAAACCTAAAAGCCAAACAGAAATGTAATTATCAACGACAAAAACACAATTAAATCGTTAATCGCCAATTATTTGAGTGACAATTATTCGTCATGTAAAATTTCATATCGTGACAGCCCTACTTGCTAGCCACTCTTAGCCATGTCTGTAGCTCAAATGCAGGGCAGAACTCTGGCATCTTATTCGGGGCAGCACAAGTAAACTCTGAACATCTGATAAATATCCACTGTATTGTTGTACAAGAGGCACATAAATGTGCTTCAAATAATCTTCATTCAACAAAAACTTTCTCATAAATAAATAAATAATTCTACCAAAGAGATAAAAGGCAAGTAAGTCTTGGAGATTTCAAATGAACCTGGCCAATGTCAAGACATTTGCCGTCAACCTATTTCTTTTTTCTTTTTGGTGTAACAGTGATCAAGAGAAAACACAAATTAAGCACAAAAACAAAACAAAACAGCACAATAACAGAAGAGAAAGCATTTTGGTTTCGCAAAGATCTCAGTTTGACGGAATATATTCTAAATTCTTTAGCAGTCGCTGCCCTAATGTTTATTTTTAAATTTACCCAACAATTTGAAATGTTCCAATTAATTAACTAATACTATTTTAATATTTAACAACTTCACAGCAGAGGCAACACAACTTGGACAAATCCAGGGTTAATCTCAACCCAGGGTCTGGGTAAGGTCCTGCAGACACTCACAGCCAGAGACATACAGCAGCATTACCTGCAAGTCAGTCTATGGTGCAGAGGCTTTCCAAGGCTTTCTAACCTGCCAAATGATGCTGCACCAGGCCAAGATGGCAGGAGGCATGGATAGTAACAAATATTAATAGTACACGCCACACAGATGAGCTGCAGATTTGAGGGGCACAAGGCCAAGTGGTGAGGAGTAAGATGACAGAGAATAGGACAAATGGATGGGAGGGATTGTCAACACTCAAAAATGTGAACAATGTCAACAATATTTAACGATGACATCAGCAACAATCATCATAATGATAATCCATAGAGTTATAATCAGGAGATGCGAGACAATACATTGTACAGTCTGTGAGCCGTATATATATATATATATATATATATATATATATAAAAAGAAACATATCTTCCGTCCCTACTTCTACTACTACACCACATCCATGCAGCCATAGAATTTAGTGCTCACTAGGCCATTAGAGCACTTCATCTCTGATAGTATTAAAAGGCTATCGCTAGAGTCTTAAGGATTACAGTGCAGTCAATCAGGTTTGCTCGTCCTGAAGAGTGGCGCATGAGCGAACTTGTAATCATTCATTCAGAGAGAGCAGAGCGGACGCTATGGACTACAGAACCGTGGGGCAGTCACAGGATAGATATGGTTTACATCTAACCTGTCTGAGGTGGTAACGGTCAAAAGGTAAAAAAGCTTTTGCAGGGTCACCTGTTTGTGCACTGGATAGTGGGTACCAATCTCCTGTTCCAAGCACTACACTGGTGTCGCCAAGTTGAGTCGATAATGATATCGTAACACGCCTAAGGCATTGTACTGGTCATTCTAAACCTGTTAAAACTAACATACTGTATGCATGTGCCTACACATATTATAGAGGTCCTAGCCTACAAAAATCTAACATACAGACAAAAAGGTTAAGGTTATCAGTGAAATAGAAAGGTTACCTAAACTCTACAAAAAGATTGCAGTGATTGCACATTTAGGGTTGCAAAACAAGGGCATTTTGCTCCATGCTGAAGCGATGTAGATACCAATTCCCATTTGAGCATTGAATGTGAGGGAATGTGTCCTTGAGAGTTTTGGTGGCATTAGTGGATCATGCATAAGATAATGCAAAGGACTGCAGGCAGAAACATGAATGAAAGCCCATTTTCAAAAGGGATATTGTAATCATTAACAATCTTCCTCATTAAGAAAACAAGGTACTGGGGGGATGTCGGACCACTCCCCTCTGCTTATTTCCTGGTATTTTGGTATTTTAACACGTCTGAGAATTTTGCCTAAAGCTAAATGGAGCGAACAGTGGAGCGACATTCTCTTAAGTTAACTTGTGCCAAACAATGAAAATAAATCTGGGTTGATTACCCAGGGCTGTGTTGCAAGCTATTAAAGCGCCACCATGAGACGGATTTGAAACATTTGGGGTGCCAGATCTGGGCGACTGGGAGCGTGTGTGCAAAACAGCCCCCTCTTGCAAACTTTAAAAGCCGATTGTAGTCAATCGGAATGGAATCTGAAGAATCTGACAGATACATCTTAATCATGACCTAAGAGATAACGTGTACCGATTTGTGTGAGTTTTGGACAAAAGTTTATATTAGGAGTTGTAACAAAATATGAATGGCCCGGTTATAGCACCACCGTGAGGCCAATTTGAAAATGTTGGGGCGGGGTTCTCCCGTAGTCTACTGGGAGTATGTGTGTGCAAAGCTTCACACCGATCAGTCCAACGGTACCGGAGATAAGCTATTCACAGACAGACAGACAGACAGACAGACTCACAGGAGCGCGAATATAATCCCTTCAGCCACTCCTGGCAGGGATAATAATCACACTTTGCATTGCAAAAGAGAACAGGCATGCTGCCTCCATCCATTAGCATGACCATGCCAGCTTATACGTGCATTATGGCTGGAGCTTAAACAATATCGTTTTGGATGAAAATTCTGACATAATATTACTTTTTTTTTTAATTGGCAATTATGTGGCCAATGTGGCCAGATTTTTAAGCTCTTTCAACCTGGCTATTCTGGGGCAAAAATGCACCATTTAAAAAAAAATGCTGATCTACAAGTTCACAATGTGTTGCGAGGTGTTGTGAGCTTATAGATAGGCTTTCTTTTTGTTTTTTTATAGGGCTTAAATATGATTACGTTCAGTTCATATGTTTATTTAATATTTACTCATTGTAGAATTAAAGTTAAATGTTCTTTTAATCTTTTCGTATATTTATTTAGTCCCCAGGACTCTCCACTCCTTTGGGGTATTTCTTTTGTCACTGTATATTTGCACATATGTCCAATGTGTCCTCTGTCTCTATTAGGGGCAGTGGGTGCTACTAATATAGAGCCAGAGGAGCAGTTAGGGGTTAAGTGTTAAGTGTCTTGCTCAGCGACACACTGACTGGGCATTCCCAGGCGGCGCCATATCTACTCATTCAGCTATGCATATTGAAGTTTAAAATATAAACAAAAACAAAAGAAAAAAGAAAAAAACAAACATATATATGATCTATCAAAAGGTTTAGCTGTAAGTGTAGGGACTGAGTGAGTCGAACAATTACATTTTGCATAATCCCTAACTTGCATTGTCAAATCTCCTTTTTATCAGAGATATACTTCCTAACAATCGTCTTGGGCAGTACAGGTAGGTTCTTTGTAGAGGTTTAGTCACTGGCTGTACGATTAGAACTGATTCTACAAAATGTTACAGTCTTTGCATTGAGCCTTTTGCAGAGTGAGATACAGTATTTAGCATTGTCTGCTCGTCTCTATTAAGGGACAATGTACAAGCAAATAAAAGCACAACCCAGACATGGACAGCGGCATGCATTCTTGCACACACACACACACACACACACACACACACACACACACACACACACACACACACACACACACACACACACACACACACACACACACACACACACACACACACACACACACACACACACACACACACACACAGACTTTGTGAGTTAATGATGGCATCATTTAAAAGCATGCTGTGGATTGCCATAGCATGCTCATGACAGCATGGATAGAAATGACAAAGGCAGTCCTAAAAGAGGCAAAATCTTGACAAACACATGACCGTGGGGGTTGGCACATCATATTGCTTCCATAGAATAAAAAAAAAGAAAAAGAAAAAGTTCATTCCCACACCCCTTTCCAACTCCCACATACTTCTCTTCTGTACTACTCTGTTTGCTCCCAAGCCTCCTGACTGTGTATCATACGCCGCTCTCTCCCTCCGCTCCCTTCCCACCCCTACCTTTCCCCGTTTCGGCATGTCCCATCCGTCTGGCAAAGGCCCCCCGTAGCGCCCCCCACTGGTAGCCTGTGAAGGTGGGGCTGATGGGGATGTGCTGGAAGACTTTGTGTCTACGGATAAAGTCCATGCCGAACGGCAAGTCGTAGGATCTCATCCCCTCCAGCTCGGCAGCGCTGAGCCCCCCGGAGCCGCGCTTCAGCTTCTTGATCCCACGCTCTTCTGGAGTACCTGTGAAGGGCGGGTTGAGGGAGGGCCAAGGGGAGCATTAGGTGATGACACACCGGTTTGGAGCAGCTGTGACGCTTGAAACCCACCAGGCGCACAAGCAAAAGCACACATACGCTGGTTTTCTTGCGCTCCATGTTAATGATTGCGGCCGTTCTCATGGCCCGTGCACGGACATGCCAGTTGCGCACGCGAAGAAAAGCGTTCCACTCGGAGCGGAAAAAATACGTTTGTCAGTGTGCACTCTCATTGTAATGCATTGACCAGACAGCTCGCTGTAGCCATGTTTGGCGAGAACAGTAGTGCTCAAATCTGCGCGAACAATAAAGCGCACGATTTATTTTGGTGGGTTCCCAGTGTAATAGAGCTAAAAAATGAACACCCGCTTTCAGAAGAGCTCTGTTTCTGCAAGTGAACTTCCCATTAATTTACTCTGACGTTTCAGAAAATCCTGATAAGAGTTTTAAGCCTGGAAACAAGCCTATCAACTATGAGATGAACCATGGCTATAAAACATTTGAAACAGTTAAAAAGAATTAAGTGGAAAAGTGGTACAACACTCTGTACATAGCTACACAGAGTTAATGAACTACAGTATTAATTCCCATAAATTGTCTTTTTTTTCTCTCTTTTTATCCCACAATTTTGTAACCCATTTTCACCCAGTGCCTATGTAATCCTGGGCTTTGCTCTCCCTCTGCCGCGCCTGGGGAGACAACGGACTGACCGCATGCTTCCTTCTATGCATGAGGAGTCCAAGTTGCTTCTTTTCACCTGACAGTGGGGATTTCCCTGGTTTGGACGTAGCGCTTGGAAGGAACACGTTATTCCAACCAGTTCCTTTCCCCTCCATCAGGCGGGGCAGACTGAAAGACTTACCTGGGATGGTGTTGTCCAGAACGAATGCAACGGAGCCGCCAACGAACATGGCAGTGGTCAGCAGCACGTTCAGCACCTGGTCTATCTCAACGATACCTGAGAGATTGGGCAAGGGAGTTAGCCATTAGCAGTAGAATGAAAGGTCTTGCTTTCCAATTTATATTTCCACTTTAGCCATTTAGTTATTCACTAAATAAGTGTTAACTACTTAAACCCTACTGTATATGTTGTTGAGTACGGTTTCTCAGGGCTCTATATGAGGTCTACACAAAATCTCTTCAACAAACGTAGACATGTCTACGTTTATGGTACAGGCTCACATCTCATCGCAACGCAATGTGTGTTGAGCTGACAAATGTATCACCTATTATGACATGACCAGAAAAGGACGTTAGGGTTCATGTGGTTAAGACAAGAGCAGACATTTTTATTCAGACCGACATGCTCGCCTCCACTCACCGGTGACAAGCGGATTCTCTTTGAGGTAGCTTGGCAGCACAAGGCCAAAGAAGATGGAAAAGCCAAGGACGAAGAGATTCCGGGACGAGTTGAGGTCCACAAACTGCAGGTTGGACAGCCCCACTGCCGTGATCATGCCGAACAAGGTACAGAACAGTGCACCCAGGACGGGGTCGGGCAGAGAGGCGAACAGGGCGCTGAATTTACCCACGAGCCCCAGCAGCAGCATCATGGCAGCCCCGTACTGGATCACACGCCTGCTGCCCACCTGGAAAAGACGATTGCAGACCAACAGGAGGTTGTCAGGGAAACGGGGGAATGGGGAGGCAGTGTGGTTAGTGGTAATTACGAGGCGAGTTGGGTGTGTTGTAAATGCAGTACCTTGGTGATTCCCAGCACGCCAATATTAGGACTGGATGAGGTGGAACCGTTGCCTGTCCCAAACAGGCCGTCCAGCACACAGGACATGCCCTCCACAAATATCCCCCTGGGGACACAAGCAAAATGGACCACGAAGAGGGGGCCAATAAATAAAGATCTCTAAATGGTCTTGACCCATTAAGACCTGAGGGGCCGATTCTACGAATGTCTTCTAAATCTCTTGTCTTCAGATGTTTTCTGAAAATGTTTCTGTCAGTGGTGCTCAAACCTTTTCATGTCAAGGACCCCCAGAATTATATGTATTTGGCCTTGGACCCTCATCTATAAATACTTTGTTCCAGGGACCCCCAGAAGCAAAGATTTGAGTTACAAATGTTCGCTTTAAAAATATATATATTCAAAGATTTGCACAAACTTTCATGATAAAAAAAAAATAGCAGATCTACAAGCTCATAGCGCGGCACAGAATGAATAGCTAAAGTATAAAATAATTAATAAGTGCTTAAAATCTAAAGTAACACCTTAAATGTAAGTTAAGGAATAAGGCAAGAAGGACAAAGGAGCGATTAAATGTAGCCCTACCTGTTGATTGCATGGATCGGGGGTGGAGGGGCACAGGAGAGACGTGCACAGGCATAATAATCTCCAATAGACTCAATGATGCTCGCCACCACCGCACTCATCATGCCAATCACCCCTGCAACCGTAACCGTTGGGACGCCCCACTGAACTGCACAGATGAAAACACACAACCTGCTTAGAAAGAGCTGTTGAAACGAAATCTATGAACCCGTTCAATGCACAAAATTCTCTCCTCACCCTGTTATGCTTTAACGTGGTTTAAAAAAATAACCAAACTCAGAATGAGCTCAGATTCATATAGCGCTTTTCTGAGTACCCAAAGTCGCTTTACATAAAAGAAAAGGAAGAAACCAAATTACGTGTATGTTATTATTAACTTGTAGGTCAATATATCACAGATGTGTCTTGGACTTGAGGAGACATTAGGCTGCATGGTATCAATGTGATGTTTCTGTAAGCAATGAGCTTTTGTTTTTGCCCTGCATATCCTGACATCATATACATCATTATTAATGCTTCTCCCGTAGAAGATGATCCAATTGTTTGCGTCTCCACCAATTGCCAAATCCATCATTTAAATAACAGCAGGTGTGGAGCAGGCACACCATTTAATGATAATGAGGGCTGACACTCTGACTGGTTTAACCTTTTCAATTTTCAAAACCAGTGGTGTAAAGTACAATTACTCAAGTACTGTATTAAGTCAAATTTTTAGGTATTTTTACTTTACTGGAGTTTTTCCAATTTTCAGTACTTTTACTTCTACTCCACTACATTTCAGAGCCACATATTATAATCAATCAGTCTTTATATACTTTTACTCCGCTAAAATAATAATAATAATAATTACTAGTTACTTTGTAGAATTTGATTATTATTACAAAACATACATTACCCACTTCAGCTCTATACATTTTGGTAATTTGAAAATATCCGATCTACTTTATTTATTTATGTATTTATTTATTTAGCAGGGACAAAGCACATTAATCAACATGTCAGCTTTCATATCAATGTAAACAAGCCAGAGTTAGCCATAAGCAAATTTTCATCTGTAGTCCCTGAGCAGGCTGTACAAAAGTGGTGATATGACCATCCATACAACAAATCTTTACAATACAAAAACTGTACAGTACAAGACAATACAGGCTCAAAATGTTGTGAAATGAGACATTCTACATAATGAGTATCTTCTACTTTTGGTCTCTCTATAGGTCGTCCTCAGATATTGGTACTTTGGTACTAATTTTGTAATTTTACAAAAAATCCTTTTTGAATTCCAGACTTTTACTCGTAACAGAGTATTTAACCTTGTACATCAATGAATAAAGGTACGCTGACAGATTCATGAATAAATAATGTTAAGTGAGCGACTTTCTATCCACATCAAGTGGCAAATCAAATGTTTGTCCCATGTCCAGCCCTGACCCTACTAGTTCCAAATGTTTGTCCCATGTCCAGCCCTGACCCTGGTTCCACAGCTAAATTGAGGGATATGAGATACATGGTTATGTAAAACACTAACATTATAATTTATTTTGCTTGCAGGACTGTTATTCTTTGGCTAGCAGGCTAATGACTTGATAAGAGAATGGAGATGAGATAAGAGAATGGAGATGAGACATAACACAGAAACATCCTGTCTGAGCGCTCTCCACACCCCCACAAACACACTCTGACAGACTTACAGGGATAAGGGACCTTGAACCATGGTGCCGCTGCTAGGATGCCCTGGCGTGCGTCCGTGCGAGCGTAGTAACCGTATTTATCCTTCTCCGGCGGGAAAATGTTGGTCACAGTGAAAATGAAACACAAACCCCATGAAACCAGGATAGCCATGATGATCTGGAAGAGAGATATAAGAAAAGTGAATATTTGTACTGTTTTCATTCTCACTTTCTTTATACGGTATTCTCATTGAGAACCACTGCCTTAATGCATCTTACAACATGTAAGACAAGGGTTGTAACTCCAGTAGTTGTTGGGACTATTGCATGCTGAGAAGCCAAGCGTTTCAACATTCTTACTCTAAAAGTGTCATAAAAAAAAAAAAGGTATCAACAGGATGCCTTTTCAGAACAAATGGAAACACATTAGGCAGGTATAACAGGATGGGCACATTATGTGACATAACCTTTAGTTGTGTAAATGCTGGGTCTGTTATTTAGTATATCACCAGCAGGGGGCAGAAAAAGACAAGCAAGCAGGCAGGGGTAAAATCTAAGCTCAATTTACAATTTAGGCATTTAGCAGACGCTCTTAATCCAGAGGGACTTACAATAAGCAACACTAGCACCAGAAGCTGAATTATTATTTGAAATTTAAATATTTTGTGAAGAGGAGGAGGAGGAGGGTGGTGGGGGGTAGATATATACATGAATGTGTGCTTACAGGGAACATCTTGAAGAGCTGTAGCCTATAAGAGGTCCATCCTTTTTTGGCCTTGTAGACTGGAAGGGGCAACTGGACATCTCTTGCATACTGGGAAAACAGTAGTACCAGAAAGATAGTCCTACAGAGAAGAGAGACATTCAGTCAGTGGCTAAAAAGTAACCACTCAATGCAAACAGTTCTCAGGTCAAACTCATCGTTCTTAGACTTTAAACAGGCTTCCCTGTCTGTCACACAATTTATTTCAAAATACTACTGTTGGTTAAGCCCTGACTGGTTTAGGGCCAAAGTACATTTTGTGAGACATTATCTGGTGCTAGGTCATGAACCATCCAGACCTCCCAGGTCATCAGAGTCAGAACTAAAGTGCTCAGTTTCCTGTTTATCTGGAACAAAACCACAGGTTTGCTACAACTAAATTATTTTAAATCAAAGCTACAGTAAACACTAAACACCTTTCTGTTTGCCATTGCATTTTACTGAATAATAATAATAAAAAAGGGAAAAAAAGGTATGTGTGTGTGTGTGTGTGTGTGTGTGTGTGTGTGTGTGTGTGTGTATATATATATATATATATATATACATAGTATGTATGTATATATATTGTGTATTATAAGAGAATAAACAATCACAATCGTTTAAAGAATGAGGAACCTCGTGCGTGTACCTTTGGTAAAGGTTATTGTTGTTGTAATCTAAATCTGAACATATTTCCCTGGCAACCATGCATGGATAAACCTGGTGAACTCATCAAGTAATGGCTGTGTCTGTATAATACTCATGGCTTTGCAATAATTCCCTACTATTACTGGGGGGGGATTTCCGTTTCTTCATCCATAGATCTGCCCAAGAGGTACCAGGTCCTCAGCCAATCAATTAGTTTTACTGCCAGGGAGGGAGCCAATGGGAGGCTATTATCAGAAGATACGCTGGTCCCCCAGGGGGAGCATGGTGGAGAAGAACACTATTGCATGATTTGTACTTGGTTGCACGACGGTGTCACACACACCGAGGGGGAAAAAAATAGACGCACATCAACAGCAGAAGCTCACAACACGTCACATCACGATACGATGCGTTGTGAGCTTGTAGTGTAGATCGGAACAACGGCTCGCAACAAAGTATAACAGGGCTTTAACAGTTTCCAAAACAGCCATTACGACACAGCAGGTACAAGCATACTCAGGGGTGTCGCACCAAATTCTGGGCCCTGGGTACAAGGATTCACTCACATTTTGTGCTTTAACAATTGAAAAATAGCAGATATACAAGCTAACAGCGCGGCACCGAGTGCGAGCTTGTAGATCTGCTATTTCTGAAAAATTGTGAAAATTTGAGTCTTTGAATATTTCAAATCCTTCTAAGGTTTTTTTAAAAACCTAAGTTTCTATGTCAGTGGTGCTCAAACCTTTTCATGAGAAGGACCCCCAAAATGATATGTATTTGGCCACGAACCCTCATCTCAAAATATGTAGTTCCAGGGACCCCCCCAGAAGCAAAATTTTAGTTACAAATGTTCGCTTAAAAAATACACATATTCAAAGATTTGCATACATTTTCACGACTTTTCAAAAATAGCAGATCTACAAGCTTGCAGCGTGGCACTCACTGCCGCGCTGTGAGCTTGTATATCTTTTTCAATAGATAAAGTATAAAATAATTAAGGCCCCCTCCACCGTGGGCCCTTGGTAACTCAGTCACACTTTCCCCTCCCCTTGTGATGTCCCTGAGCATACTCACAGCATAGCAATGCCCCAGTGTTTGCCGGCCCTTTCGCCCGCGGCCTGGAAGCCGGACAGGCCGATGAGGGTCACAGTGGGGGTGATGGTCAGGGGCCCAATGTACTTCAGCAGGAGCCCCGGCAGGCCCAGCGCTCCGATGCACACCTCGATTGAGGATGACACAATGATAGCCCCCTGGATCTGTAGGGGGAGCGAGGCAGATAAGGATCATATTGTCACTGTCGGGCAGATACCTAGTATCTCAAAGTTTCAAATAACCACTGCTTCATCTTACAAAGCCATCCCACAAAAGTAGTGAAAACAGCGGTGCGAGGCATTGTGTGCTTGTAGGCTGTTTTCACTAGTTTAAATCATTTAAAAATGATAAATACAAAACAAACGGTTTTGGACATACATGGTTTCCACCCGACAATGACGATATATTGCACAATTAAGTCCAGGAAAACCAAGAATGAATGGCAAACATTTGCTGTCGCTTGACGATGACGTGTTGCTATGGGTTTTAAAGAGAGCTCCTGCACACACCAACCACATGAAAGCACAGAGACACAAGGATGCATGCACAGTTCTTTTCACATCCATGACTGTAACCAAATTGTTGATTATATATTTGTAATCATTTAAGGTGGAGATTGGCCTAAAATAGTTACCAGAGCAAATATGTCTGTTACACTTGACTGGAAATTTGTCAAGCACAATTAAATTCAATAAGAACATGGCTCTTTAAATGATCAGTATTTTTAACCTCTCTGTACATCTTAACCCTCTAGCCCTCCATCTATTACTGTTCTGTCTCTCAATTCGATTTGGTCCGATTCGGTTACGGTCTCGCACATGCGTCAGAACAGTTACCCAACTGGCTTACACACACCCATGAGAAAAGGTTAATGCGAGTTAACGTCTCCTGTCACACTTTACACACTCACGCCTGCAGCGGTACCAGATAGAAGCCAGACATGTGGTTGCTGTGCATGCATTCCCCATGACATGACATGGGCCACGCACGCTCATTGACCTCTGCTGTCCATTATGATTGCCTTCAGTAGATTTGTTTGTTCCTCAAAATGGACTTGGCTCCTGGCCACCAAGGGTCTCTGGGCTCTATTTTGATTGTCTTATGCCTAGGTCTCATGCGTTAATTAAGTGATAAACGCCACCATCTTATGCGCAATCCTTACTATGCAAGTCGCTCTGAACACAAACAGTTACTATTTAAGACTCGCCAGCATATTGGACGCATGGGGGAGTGTTCATATGTTAACACATTTGTTGCTATCAATTAAATCTCTTTGAAGGTCCAAGATGCCATGGTCTCCATAGACTTCCATGTAATTCATAGTGCACGGATCATGCACTCCCATGCCTAGACGCTGTTCACAGCTTTCAAACAAAAAAATACGCTTGGAAATCCGTTCAGGCATTCATGAGATATCAGCCATTATGTTTTTACATTATGTAAACAAACATGGCTGCCATGTTAGAAAGATGGGGTTTGTTATGGGGGTTAAACATGCGATCATGCCTAATACATTTTTGGAGGTCCAAAAAATATTTTTGAGGTTACTTTGTAGCAAGACAAAGTGGCAACTAGCCAGAGAGCTTGTATTGGTGTGGTCTGAACTAGGCGTGCACACATAAAGGTGACATGGATGTTTTGTACAAACACATTTAGCAAAAGAAAACTTGCTGTTGGTGTGAATTCTGCATTAAACACTCAACAACATTCTCTCAGTAATTCACTTCCTCACCTCTCGTATCCTGGGATGCCAGATGTGCTCTGTATGCATTAGTT